>NW_021823483.1:0-40131 GCF_901001165.1 Salmo trutta | reverse complement strand
TGTGGTAGTATGCGAGGAGAGGACATGGTGGTAGTATGAAGAGGAGAGGACATGGTGGTAGTATGAAGAGGAGGACATGGTGGTAGTATGAAGGGGAGAGGACATGGTAGTAGTATGAAGGGGAGAGGACGTGGTAGATGTATGAAGAGGAGGACATGGTAGTAGTATGAAGAGGAGAGGACATGGTGGTAGTATGAAAAGGAGAGGACATGGTAGTAGTATGAAGAGGAGAGGACATGGTAGTAGAATGAAGGGGAGAGGACATGGTGGTAGTATGAAGGGGAGAGGACATGGTGGTAGAATGAAATGGAGAGGACATGGTAGTAGTATGAAGGGGAGAGGACATGGTGGTAGAATGAAATGGAGAGGACATGGTAGTAGTATGAAGGAGGAGAGGACCTGGTAGTAGTATGAAGGGGAGAGGACATGGTAGTATTATGAAGGAGAAGAGGACATGGTAGTAGTTTGAAGGGAAGAGGACATGGTGTTAGTATGAAGAGGAGGACATGGTGGTAGTATGAAGGGGAGAGGACATGGTGGTAGTATGAAGAGGAGGACATGGTAGTAGTATGAAGGTGAGAGGACATGGTGGTAGTATGAAGAGGAGAGGACATGGTGGTAGTATGAAGAGGAGAGGACATGGCAGAAGTATGAAGGGGAGAGGACATGGTAGTAGTATGAAGAGGAGGACATGGTGGTAGTATGAAGGGGAGAGGACATGGTGGTAGTATGAAGAGGAGGACATGGTAGTAGTATGAAGGTGAGAGGACATGGTGGTAGTATGAAGAGGAGAGGACATGGTGGTAGTATGAAGAGGAGAGGACATGGTGGTAGTATGAAGAGGAGGACATGGTAGTAGTATGAAGAGGAGGACATGGTAGTAGTATGAAGAGGAGGACATGGTAGTAGTATGAAGAGGAGGACATGGTAGTAGTATGAAGAGGAGGACATGGTAGTAGTATGAAGGGGAGAGGACATGGTGGTAGTATGAAGAGGAGGACATGGTAGTAGTATGAAGGTGAGAGGACATGGTGGTAGTATGAAGGGGAGAGGACATGGTGGTAGTATGAAGAGGAGGACATGGTGGTAGTATGAAGAGGAGAGGACGTGGTGGTAGTATGAAGAGGAGGACATGGTGGTAGTATGAAGAGGAGAGGACATGGTGGTAGTATGAAGAGGAGAGGACATGGTGGTAGTATGAAGAGGAGGACATGGTAGTAGTATGAAGAGGAGAGGACATGGTGGTAGTATGAAGGGGAGAGGACATGGTAGAATTATGAAGGGGAGAGGACATGGTGGTAGTATGAAGAGGAGGACATGGTAGTAGTATGAAGGGGAGAGGACATGGTAGTAGTATGAAGGGGAGAGGACATGGTAGTAGTATGAAGGGGAGAGGACATGGTAGTAGTATGAAGGGGAGAGGACATGGTAGTAGTATGAAGAGGAGAGGACATGGTGGTAGTATGAAGAGGAAGACATGGTAGTAGTATGAAGGGGAGAGGACATGGTAGTAGTATGAAGGTGAGAGGACATGGTAGTAGTATGAAGGGGAGAGGACATGGTAGTAGTATGAAGGTGAGAGGACATGGTGGTAGTATGAAGGGGAGAGGACATGGTAGTAGTATGAAGGGGATAGGACATGGTAGTAGTATGAAGGTGAGAAGACATGGTAGTAGTATGAAGGGGAGAGGACATGGTGGTAGTATGAAGAGGAGGACATGGTAGTAGTATGAAGGGGAGAGGACATGGTAGTAGTATGAAGGTGAGAGGACATGGTGGTAGTATGAAGGGGAGAGGACATGATAGTAGTATGAAGGGGAGAGGACATGGTAGTATTATGAAGGTGAGAGGACATGGTAGTAGTATGAAGAGGAGAGGACATGGTGGTAGTATGAAGGGGAGAGGACATGGTAGTAGTATGAAGGTGAGAAGACATGGTAGTAGTATGAAGGGAGAGGACATGGTGGTAGTATGAAGAGGAGGACATGGTAGTAGTATGAAGGGGAGAGGACATGGTGGTAGTATGAAGAGGAGAGGACATGGTGGTAGTATGAAGAGGAGGACATGGTAGTAGTATGAAGGGGAGAGGACATGGTGGTAGTATGAAGAGGAGAGGACATGGTGGTAGTATGAAGAGGAGAGGACATGGTGGTAGTATGAAGAGGAGAGGACATGGTGGTAGTATGAAGAGGAGAGGACATGGTGGTAGTATGAAGAGGAGAGGACATGGTGGTAGTAGTATGAAGGTGGAGAGGAAGTGGTGGTTGTAGTATGAAGGGGGAGAGGAAGTGGTTATGACTATAATAGATGTCATTATATTTTTCTCCCATTCAATACACTTTGTTTGTTTGTTGTGTATAATGAGCATTGCCCCTAGCAAGAGTTGTAGTTAAAAATGCTGAGAGAAACAAGTAGTTCTTTGTTTTATGAAATCTAAATAATGTTGCTCAGACTTTGTATGACATTTAATTATGGCTACACAAACATGATGTTGAGATTCCTATTAGCACAGACCAGAGTAAAAATGAATATGAATGTTTTACAGGCTAAAGAAGTATGAATTGGACTTGTTAGTCCATTTAGATGTATAATTATTTCAGAGAGGGAGAGAGAGAGAAAATGAAAGGAGAGAAAGAGATGATAAACGAGGGAAATAAAATGAGCTAGAACAAGATGGAGATTTACAATAATTTCAGAGAGAGAGAGAGCGAGAGAGAGAGAGAGATTAATCTCCCCCTATCATCATGGAATCCTACAGTACTTGAACTAGCTCGTTGAAGGTGTATGCTTCCCACCTCGTGCTTTCAAACTCTTAAATTAAGTGCTCGCAAAACCCATGCTTATGGAGAAATTACTATGACAGTCCCTTCTGTTTTATCCACAGAGATACAGGTAGAGGACTGTGTAGTGAATCCATGGAACTGTCAGCTACATACAGTAGTTCGTGGCATCTTCAGTTAGTCATTAAGATGTCCCGAAGGTATGCTTGCCCATTCATTGCCCTCTCCATGCATGCACTCAACTAAATGTCTCGCCAAATAAAGCTTTATTGATTGGTTGAGTTTTCATAGTATGTGACGAAGAGCTTCATAAAATATTAACAGGTCATTGCTGTTAATATTTTTTTGGTCAGTTCACATGGTCAGTTCATATGGTCAGTGAACATTAAAGGCTACAATATATAAGGTTGCCAAATTCTGGAAACGTTCCCAGAATTCCCAGGTTTTCCTGAAATCCCTGTTCCAAGATTTACCAGAATCAGGAGGTAATAAGTTGGAAATCCTGAATCCACTGACCAGGATTTCTGGAAAACTTTGGGAAAGTGACCCAAATCTTGCAACCATAGCTATACACATACATATTGTATATTTATCATGTGAATCATATCCACATAAGTGTGTGCTGTATCTTCTGATATTTGGTCTGGGTGTGGCTCTGTGGTCACATGTTCTTTTGACATCCGTTGTTTGCCATGTTACAGCTCTCCCCTACAGCTTAAATCCTTACTGTAGGACAACACAAGCTTAGTCACACAAGGCCCCTAAACCGCCAAGGTAATCATTTTTATAATCAATAACCGTCTTTTGATCACTAGCTACTTGACCCAGGTAATAATTTTATTTCTGCTAATTAAATCAAAGAAGCAAGCAGGAGTTCACAGTACATCAACCTAGAAACATCATTTCAATCCCTTTTAATCTCTGAAAGATCACTACAAGTCACTTTAAAGGCCCAGTACTGTAACGCTTGTCGTCTGTAGAAGAAGGGGACCAAAGCGCAGCGTGGTGAGTGTTCATATTAATGTTTTAATAATAAGAAACACTTCAAACAAACAAGAAAAATGAACGACAGCCAACAGTTCTGTCAGGTCACAAAATGTACAAAACAGAAAATAACTACCCACAAACCCCAACGGAAAACAGGCTGCCAAAGTATGACTCCCAATCAGCGACAACGATGTACAGCTGTCCCTGACTGAGAGCCATACTAGGCCAAAACAAAGAAATACAAAGCATAGAAAAAAGGACATAGAATGCCCACCCAAATCACACCCTGACCAAACCTAAATAGAGACATAAAAAAGGCTCTCTCAGGTCAGGGCATGATAAGTACAGTCAGAAACATGCTTTTTCCCGGTGTTTTATATATACATGCATTTCCTCACTATGAGGTTGTAACAATTCTGTGAAATTGTGAAAATTCTGATAATGCCCTTTTAGTGTAAGAGCTGTTTGAAAAGACCTCCTGACATTTCAGCCTGTTTTGGTGGGATGGAGATTTGGCCTTCCATGGTGACATCACCATGCGGTGAATTAGTTAATAGACCAATAAGAAAGACAGTTCCAGACCTCTCTGCCAATAACAGCTAATTTGCAGTTTTCCCCTTCCCACCCATTCTTGCTTGAGAAATTGCCCTTTGCTCGGCTATGAAAAGCCAACTGACATTTACTCCTGAGGTACTGACCTGTTGCATCCTCTACAACCACTATGATTATTATTTGACTATGCTGGTCATCTATAAACGTTTGAACATCTTGAAGAACAATCTTGCCTTAATGGCCATGTACTCTTATAATCTTCACCCGGCACAGTCAGAAGAGGACTGGCCACCCCTCAGAGCCTGGCTCCTCTCTAGGTTTCTTCCTAGGTTCCTGCCTTTTTAGGGAGTTTTTCCTAGCCACTGTGCTTCTACATTTGCATGGCTTGCTGTTTGGGGTTTTAGGCTGGGTTTCTGTATCGCACTTTGTGACATCTGCTGATGTAAAAATTTTGATTGATTAATTGAAATTTGATTGCTATGTAGCTATTTTTGTTTCTTTTTGATTGAAAACAATCATAGTAAGGTAATTAATTGTTACCCAGAAATGATTTGATATTGAGATAAAAAAAATGGCTGCATTGGACTTTTAAAGGCAATTTTGCCATCTGCTTGGAATATGTTACGCTTGAGGAATACTCTGTAAACTGGCTGTAAATTGTGGTGGCTAATTTCTGCATTACCAAATGAGGAGAGTTAAACACACCAGTCCGAGTTAACTACATCTTTAATAATTAAGATACTTTTGCAAAAGCCTCTTTGACCCTCAATAATGCACTCTCTCGAATGAACCATTGAATACGTGATTACACAATGGCTACTGAGATCTTTATAGCAAGATACACCCCTTCAACGAACATTGACGAACCACAAATCTTAGTAACAGTTCACAAAGGTTAAGTTTTGTATGACAGATATCCATAAAACACAGCAGGCAGTAACTGCTATATCAACCGGGTTCATTGTATAGCCCAGTATCTGGTCCCCTCAGAACCATCCCTCCCTGGTATGGTATTGAATAGAACTATTAGCTCATGTCCTCTGGAATGCTTTTTAGGTGTTCTTATCAAAATACACCATAAATCTCCTTTGTCAGTGCTATCTCATAGTGGCCCATCCTCAGGAAAACACCTCTTGTTCCCACTCCTGGACAAGCTCACTGAGAGGGGAGTGACCTGCGCACAGACATTGTGGAGACAAATAATTGGTTCCCCATTAATCACGCCATCCCTTCACATGGTTTAAGAATAGGTAAAGACACATTCCCATGAAGACAAGTCTGACCTCTCCCCTCTCTGGGCCCCAAGTGACTGAGCCCCAGCTAAGGGAAACGTGCAACTGAAACATACCAGAGTCCAAAGGACACTTTCTAATGACAAGTATCTCACATAAGCATATTATACTAATAAAACATCTTAATCATCTATGTTACTCAACTAATTCTGATTCATCCACCACAAAGTGTAAACATGTACCCCTCTTGTCGTAGTGAGATTTTTTTATGAAACAAATAAATTAAGAAGACATCTTTCTGTGGAGATTATGCTTTATAATGTTGTTGTGCTGGTGCTGAGTTTGTTGTGGGTTGGATGCTACTGGTTGAGTCAGTTCTCTCTCACAGGGACACTGACCATTACTAATCACTTCACCTTTGTTTTATTTTGTGTTGTGTAATTTTGTTTGTCTGTTAGCAGCTTGTGTTCACGTCGAAGGATAATAACATTGAATGCAGCTGATTAGGACTCTAATTTGAGGACGTGGTGAGGAGCAATGTGCACACGCTTGGCCTAATGGAATGTGAGCGCTACGCCCACCTGTGGAGTAGCCAGTCCCCCATAGTGCCTGGAATGACCTCATTACTATCTCAATCCACACAGGAGACCTCCCCACAGCCCAGTCCAACAGGAGACCAGGGGCCACTCTCACAAATAGAGATTAAGTAATTATCCAGGATAACTGGAGGGGTTGGAGAATGTGATTTTTAATTTATTTAATGACACTTCTATAAGTTGATAAGGGATTCATTTCCATGGCAACTCGTCAAGGGTGATCATACCTCGCCTAAAGCAGGTGACCGCAAAAAAATCTTAATAGCTTTGATTCAAAACTTTTGGAGATGTTGAGCTTTATCTGAGTTTCTGTATGTGCTCAGAGCTAATATTCAAACATTGTCTAAATGAAACACGTCAGACAGGGTAGATAGAAAAAGTCCACACGGTATTGGAACATTGTTGGAACAAGAAAAAGGCAAGTTGATCTATTCAGTTGTTGAAGTTTATGTAATATACTGTTGAGGAGGAGAAATTTCGCAAAGCACAATGTTACCTTTGTAGACATATTTGGAAGAAGTTGTTCTTTGTCCATTGGTGTTTTGATGTCTGTAGCAAGATTGTATCAAACAAGCACATATGCTGTTCTCTAGATCTCTGTGGATGTAAAATCCCATCCTAGCAGATTGTATAACCTGACAAAGGCAGAAACATTGTAACTGTTTCAAAGTATTCCCCCTGCCACTTCTACAAATACAATAGAAGCAGATTAGGTAACACCAGCCACTAATAAGCACATTTGAATGTTGAACCCAATAAAATAATTTTCTCTGTCCAGAGGTCAGAATAATGTTGAATACTGTGTAAAAGGGGTATGTATACCTGCAAATAAGTAAATACGCTAAAAAAGGGGTCCCTTTGAAAGGGGGTCATATAAACATGGCCTTGTATTTTTTTATAGGTATCATACCACATATTCTGTCTGAAATGGGTATTAGTAGGTCTAACTAAATGGGTATTAGTAGGTCTAACTAAATGGGTATTAGTAGGTCTAACTAAATGGGTATTAGTAGGTCTAACTAAATGGGTATTAGGGATGCTAATACCTTCAGACTACACATTACTGATGCAATTGCACTCAAGAGGATGCTAAGACTGCTGTTGGGGAGTGGGACTATTACGAAGTGGAGTCGGATCTGTATGTCTTCAAAAATGTATATTATCATTTATTAACAAGCAACAAACATCAATCCGGATATGTATGAAAAGGAGTGTCAATGTGTTTCAATACACTCTCAAATTATACACAGCTCTGATTAGACTATCACATGCAACACTAACACAGCCTCTACTCTCTCTGTGTCTTAGCTCCAAAACACAACGTTTCTGCTTGTCCTTTTACACATATCAGTGGGTAACTGAGACATATGCAGTTCTAATTAGATGTTAAACAATGGAAGGGTTAATGAATTTACCTTCTAAAAGCAGAGAACCATTCACCTGTATGTTATATTCTTGTCCTTTGAGATATCCTATATCGTTTGACCACTTTACTTACGCAATAAGTACCTGTGATAATACGCTGGCATGTTTTGGCATGTTTTCAGAGAGCCATTGGAAAACATCACGGACGTTACTGCTCTGAAGGAAATATTTCACAGCCTGCTCCAGTAGTGTTATTTCCAATGAAAATGTAACTCTGAATCCATTTACAACACATGAAAGCTCAGCATCTCGCTGTAGTTCATTAGCAAAGTGGATATTAACAAGCATGCTGAATATTGCAACAGGAGCACTGAAAATCCATGAAGGGAAACAGACAGCGTGCTAAATAGTGCAACTGTGTGGAAAATGATTTGGTAGATCTTAAATACCATAATATTTGAGAATTGTACATGCTAAGTACTATGATAAAGAAAGCAATGATCATATGGAATTTCTTCGGTGTAGCCCAGGGTTGCTTACTTTGAAGTTCATGAGCAGAATTCTGCATGGGAATTTGCAGATGTGCAGTACCAAACTGCAGTGGTAAATAAAGAGTTCACTGTGCCTGCATGAACAGAACATTCCCATACCATAGCCACACTGTTTGATTCATTCCCTTTGAAGAGTATTACAGTGAGGGAAAAAAGTATTTGATGCCCTGCTGATTTTGTACGTTTGCCCACTGACAAAGAAATGATCAGTCTATAATTTCAATGGTAGGTTTATTTGAACAGTGAGAGACAGAATAACAACAAAAAAATCCAGAAAAACGCATGTCAAAAATGTTATAAAATGATTTGCATTTTAATGAGGGAAATAAGTATTTGACCCCTCTGCAAAACATGACTTAGTACTTGGTGGCAAAACCCTTGTTGGCAATCACAGAGGTCAGACGTTTCTTGTAGTTGGCCACCAGGTTTGCACACGTCAGGAGGGATTTTGTCCCACTCCTCTTTGCAGATCTTCTCCAAGTCATTAAGGTTTCGAGGCTGACGTTTGGCAACTCGAACCTTCAGCTCCCTCCACAGATTTTCTATGGGATTAAGGTCTGGAGACTGGTTAGGCCACTCCAGGACCTTAATGTGCTTCTTCTTGAGCCACTCCTTTGTTGCCTTGGCCGTGTGTTTTGGGTCATTGTCATGCTGGAATACCTATCCACGACCCATTTTCAATGCCCTGGCTGAGGGAAGGAGGTTCTCACCCAAGATTTGATGGTACATGGCCCGGTCCATCGTCCCTTTGATGCGGTGAAGTTGTCCTGTCCCCTTAACAGAAAAACACCCTCAAAGCATAATGTTTCCACCTCCATGTTTGACGGTGGGGATGGTATTCTTGGGGTCATAGGCAACATTCCTCCTCCTTCAAACTCAGCGAGTTGAGTTTATGCCAAAGAGCTCCATTTTGGAGCCCCAGGCTGAGGGAGATTGACAGTTCTTTTGTGTTTCTTCCATTTGCGAATTATCGCACCAACTGTTGTCACCTTGCTGCTTGGCGATGGTCTTGTAGCCCATTCCAGCCTTGTGTAGGTCTACAATCTTGTCCCTGACATCCTTGGAGAGCTCTTTGGTCTTGGCCATGGTGGAGAGTTTGGAATCTGATTGATTGATTGCTTCTGTGGACAGGTGTCTTTTATACAGGTAACAAACTGAGATTAGGAGCACTCCCTTTAAGAGTGTGCTCCTAATCTCAGCTCATTACCTGTATAAAAGACACCTGGGAGCCAGAAATCTTTCTGATTGAGAGGGGGTCAAATACTTATTTTCCTCATTAAAATGCAAATCAATTTATAGCATTTTTTACATGCTTTTTCTGGATTATTTTGTTGGTATTCTGTCTCTCACTATTCAAATAAACCTACCATTAAAATTATAGACTGATCATTTCTTTGTCAGTGGGCAAATGTACAAAATCAGCAGGGCATCAAATACTTTTTTCCCTCACTGTATTAATAGGCTTAACCATGGCCATATACAATATGTTAATACTTCATTTGTGTGTCGGAGTGTTATCTCTAGGGCCGCTGAGCTGAGGGGGCTGATCTCTCAGGAGCAAGGTGCTGCCGCAGATAGGGGTCCGGCCGCAGGTAACCTACATGAGCTCAGGGGCTGCAGAGGGGCCGGGAAGGGCCGGCGTCCAATGAGGGTTGTCCTGCCGGATGGAGAATATTAAGTGGCTGTGGGTCTGCAGGCATGTGTGCTCTCTCTGGCTCCTTGCTTGACAAGAATGATAGCTTTCATTTGAATGCTAAAGCTGCGGCTGTCCTCCACAAGATGGATGAGGGGTCCCAGCTACATCCCTCATACAATGGAGAGACCAAATTAAATGGTGGCCAAAAAGATAAAATAAAATTCATAACATACAATTTTTTTCTCTGTCCTTGAGTTGAAGGTTACTCTGAGTCTCCTGGTGAATGGGTAGAGTTAACTGTACTCTGCCAGATATGCAGAACAAGCTAACCTTATTGCTCTTTGTATCATTAGTGGTTGTGTATACAGTGAATGCGGAGTCAATATTTTCACCGACTTTGCACTTTATATTCAATACAGTCATTTTTATATACAGTGCAACTGCGATTTAAGCTTTTCATGCTGCACATTTGTCTTGTATTATACAAGGATTACATTAACCATAGGTAATATTCTGACAGTTAAAATTGGCTTTAAAAGTTCAGACTTCAAATCAAATTTTATTAGTCACATGCGCCCAATACAATACAATACAATACCTTATAGTGAAATGCTTACTTTCAAGCCCCTAAACAACAATGCGGTTTAAAAAATACGAAGAAATAAAAGGAACAAGTAATTAAAGAACAGCAGTAAAATAATAATAGCGAGACTATATACAAGGGGTACAGGTACCGAGTCAATGTGGGGCACCGGTTAGTCGAGGTAATTGAGGTAATATATACATGTAGGTAAGAGTTATTAAAGTGACTATGCATAGATAATAATAGAGAGTAGCAACAGCGTAAAAGAGGGGGGGCAAAGCAAATAGTCTGGGTAGCCATTTGATTAGATGTTCAGGAGTCTTATGGCTTGGGGGTAGAAGCTGTTTAGAAGCCCTTGGACCTAGACTTGGCGCTCCGGTACTACTTGCCGTGCGGTAGCAGAGACAACAGTCTATGACAAGGCTGGCTGGAGTCTTGAACAATTTTTTGGGGCCTTCCTCTGACACTGCCTGGTATAGAGGTCCTGGATGTCAGGAAGCTTGGCCCCAGTGATGTACTGATGTACTCAACCTGCTCCACTACAGCCCGGTCCATGAGAATGGGGGCGTGCTCGGTCCTCCTTTTCCTGTAGTCCACAATCATCTCCTTTGTCTTGATCACGTTGAGGGAGAGGTTGTTTTCCTGGCACCACACGGCCAGGTCTCTGACCTCCTAACTATAGGCTGTCTCGTCGTTGTTGGTGATCAGGCCTACCACTGTTGTGTCATCGGGAAACTTAATGATGGTGTTGGAGTCGTGCCTGGCCGTGCAGTCATGAGTGAACAGGGAGGACAGGAGGGGACTGAACACGCAACCCTAAGGGGCCCCTGTGTTGAGGATCAGCGTGGCGGGTGTGTTGTTACCTACCCTTATCACCTGGGGCGGCCTGTCAGGAAGTCCAGGATCCAGTTGCAGAGGGAGGTGTTTAGTCCCAGGGTCCTTAACTTATTGAGGAGTTTTGAGGGCACTATGGTGTTTAACGCTGTGCTGTAGTCAATGAATAGTATTCTCAAATCGGTGTTCCTTTTGTCCAGGTGGGAAAGGGCAGTGTAGAGTGCAATAGAGATTGCATCATCTGTGGATCTGTAAGGGGGGTATGCAAACTGGAGTGGGTCTAAGGTTTCTGGGATAATGGTATTGATGTGAGCCATGATGAGCCTTTCAAAGCACTTCATGGCTACAGATGTGAGTGCTACAATCGGTAGTCATTTATGCAGGTTACCTTAGTGTTCTTGGGCACAGGGACTATGGGGGTCTGCTTAAAACATGTTGGTATTACAGACTCAGACAGGGAGAGGTTGAAAATGTCAGGGAAGACACTTGCCAGTTGGTTAGCGAATGCTCGCAGTACACGTCCTGGTAATCTGTCTGACCCTGCGGCCTTGTGAATGTTGACCTGTTTAAAGGTCTCACTCACATCGGCTGTGGAGAGCGTGATCACACAGTCATCCGGAACAGCCGGTGCTCTCATGCGTGTTTCAGTGTTATTTGCCTCAAAGCGAGCATAGAAGTAGTTTAGCTCATCTGGTAGGCTCGTGTCACTGGGTAGCTCTTGGCTGTGCTTCCCTTTGTAGTCTGTAATGGTTTGCAAGCCCGGCCACATCCAACGAGTGTCGAAGCCGGTGTAGTACGATTCGATCTTAGTCCTGTATTGACACTTTGCCTGTTTGATGGTTCGTCGGAGGGTATAGCGGGATTTCTTATAAGCTTCCGGGTTAGAGTCCCGCTCCTTGAATGTGGCAGCTCTAGCATTTAGCTCAGTGCGGATGTTGCCTGTAATCCATGGTTTCTGGTTGGGGTACGACGTTTTGAAATTATTATTTTTAACAAGTTGTTTCTTTTATGTTGGTTTAATGCTCTGGCAGAAGAGATTATGCATTTTAACACAGTGAAGACATGCATTTTAGAACATAAAGATATAATTTGTTTTTCAGGCAATTCAATCGCCTATATATTTCACCAATACAGTTCAATCACCAATACAGTTCAATCACCAATACAGTTCAATCCCCTATACAGTTCAATCCCCTATACAGTTCAATCCCCTATACAGTTCAATTACCAATACAGTTCAATTCACCTATACAGTTCAATTCACCTATACAGTTCAATTCACCTATACAGTTCAATTCACCTATACCGTTATGTCACCAATACAGTTCAGTCACCAATACAGTTCAGTCACCAATACAGGTCAGTCACCAATACAGTTATGTCACCAATACAGTTATGTCACCAATACAGTTCAATCACCAATACAGGTCAGTCACCAATACAGTTATGTCACCAATACAGTTCAGTCAACAATACAGTTCAATCACCAATACAGGTCAGTCACCAATACAGGTCAGTCACCAATACAGGTCAGTCACCAATACAGGTCTGTCACCTATACAGTTCTGTCACCAATACAGTTCAATCACCAATACAGGTATGTCACCAATACAGTTCAGTCAACAATACAGTTCAATCACCAATACAGTTCAATCACCAATACAGGTCAGTCACCAATACAGGTCTGTCACCTATACAGTTCTGTCACCAATACAGGTCAGTCACCAATACAGTTATGTCACCAATACAGTTCAGTCAACAATACAGTTCAATCACCAATACAGGTCAGTCACCAATACAGGTCAGTCACCAATACAGGTCTGTCACCTATACAGTTCTGTCACCTATACAGTTCAATCACCAACACTGTTATATCACCAATACACCAATACAACAGTGTGTTATGCTCCCTCAAACTGTAGACATGATAGTTTGATGTCATAATATTTCACTAAAGATACTCCAGCTAACCCTATACCATGAGGTGCAGCCAGCTTTTAAATACTGTATCTTATATAATGTACATTTGTCAGGGTATGTTCTAAAGTACAGGATACATTTCACTGCTCTTAACTAAACTCCAGGATATCAAATAAATTCAGTGCGCTCACATGTGGTTAGAGCATATCTCTAGATGATTTTATGTAATTAATCCACAGAGTTTTTACATTATCAAAGTGGCTCATCATTATTCAGCCCACTGCTGTATTCCATACTCTGCTAACTGTCCTGGTAATACAAGTCTCTTGAGATCTAAAGTGGTTCTAATTTACACATCTTCTACTGTTCTCAGACTGAAATTGTGTGTGTGTGTGTGTGTGTGTGTGTGTGTTTTATGTGTGTCCTCAAATCTTTAAAAGATTAAAGATGACATAATCTTGTTTTAGAATGATAAAACTCATTGCTGGGGCTCCCACAGGCTAAGGGATTACAGTATATCCTATAATGATATTTGTAAATGATGTTTGTGGAAGAGTTTTGCCGGGACTGAAACAGCTCTATTCTATTTGCATGGATTACTGATCTTGTCAACATTAGTCATTAAGAGAAGCTGTGTAATCTTCAATATGTTTATTTTCTCCCCCCTGTCTGTCCTCTCAATATGTGCTTGTTCTTTTGCAGCTCTCCTCACAACCAGACCCCCAAAGGTCCTGTTCCCCACTGAGAGACAGGCCAGTGTTATAGATGTCCAACCGGGTAAGTCTTCCCAATGGGGCCAGTGCTAACTCGCTCCTCTCCATAGAGCAGACAAGTGTAATTATAGACTGCAACAGTCAGGGGCTCCTTGCTGCTTTCTCTCCAACCGGGCTGGCCTGTTCTTCAAAACACATTTTGCTGCAGTGCCTTTTGGCTGGGGATACAGGACCATGGCTATGTCAATATAGTTTTGGAGCTCTGTTTGTTGGAATGTCCTCTACTGTAGAGCAGCCGAGTGATCACCACCGCTGCATTCCAATGCCTCAGTCAACCCCATTAAAAGGGGGTCCTGCAATCAGCCAAATATGCCTTAGGGGGGAATTTGCTATACATACATCTGGGGGCTAATAGAAAGTGTAATACATAAGGCAGGCAGAGAGAACAGAACACAGCAGCAACACTGGCATGCAGGATTCCCCTGACCCTCTGTCCATATTTAATGATGTGCTTGTTCTAACCTGGGGGAGGTGCCCGGCCGTCACCAACCTCTCATTCTCCTGACACTATGTACTGTAGCCATTTTAATAGGAGGGCCCAAATCCACTGGGATCAGAGAAAACAACACAATTATTTGAAATCTGTGTACATTACACTCAATTTGAATCATTTTACCAGAACATTACCACCACGTATTCATACTACAGTGTGCTTTCAACACTAACCATGCCAAAAGCCCTGCCTGCGAAATATACAAACACTATTCAAATCTTACTCTGGAGCTAAGTTCCAGTTGACAATAACAAAACAAGTGTGAGGAAGGCATATTTAAGCTGTCGAGTCAGGGTAAATTGTAGGCCATTATTTCACATGCATCAACACAGAGACTGGGAGGAGACAGCTGAAGAGCCAATGAGATTCTTCTTCCTCTTCTTCTTCTTCTTCACCTTTTGGTATTTAAATAATACACTTCACTTATCAGCTGGCTCCGAGATGACTGTTGGACTAGCGCTCTATTGCCTTGTGCAGTGTTCACATGTCATTTTGCTGTGTTTAATTTGGGCTTTTGTTAGCCTAACTTTACAGATATGGTAATTGTCTACTTTAAGCCAAGGTTGTGTTTTAGTGGGTGATTGGCACTTGGAACACCAATTACCCTCAGTGTTCACTGTTCAGTGGTCTTGCTAGAGGCTGTTAGGTTGTTTTTTAAATTATGTGTATTTTTCCCCAGTATCAGAAAAACCCTGTTACCTAAGCATGCATAGAGGTTTCTGGATACTACACAAACTGGACCTTATGCCTTGCTTTACAACCCAGCCAGGACATTAAATTGCAGTTCTTCCTATCGAACACAGTGACTTTTTCATGTGTCTGAAGGCTCTGTAGGGAACAATAAATATCCTTACCGCGTTACCATTCTCAATAGTTACCTTTCTCTGCGTGGTTATAATATTTCTGATAGGATGAAGAGTCGAGCAGCCCCAACCCAATTAAACTTAATAGAGTTAGCAGTCTGTATAACACAGCATAAATCTCTCTCATCCAGCAAGCCCCCTGCTTCCTACAATGGATTTCATACCTTCTGTCACAGACATTCCATCCGTGCGCATCAGGATTTACTGAGTGTCTGGGCATCTAGAGATAGAGCCCCTGTTAACTTAGAATATAATGATGCTACTTGCTCCTATAATATTGTCAACTTCTCTTGATTAATGTTGTTATTATTTTCACATTCTGCAATGGGTACAAGGATGTTGTATTGAGTTTGAGTATTTGATATGAAAAAAATGCTATTTTATGTTAAGCAATTTGTGTGAATGAAGACGAGAGAGGCAACAGGGAATGGGCTGCTTGAAGGAGATGAAGTAATGGTCTCAAGGATCCATTCTCCCTCTGGGGCGCTGGTCATTTACACTGAGCTGGGCACGCTAACAACAAAATGATATGTACAGATTTGTTACCACCAACATTCAGCCATGACTATACCCAGTCTGTTAATGTAATTTGGACATTCTCAGCAAACATGCTTATTTATGTTTCAAGAGACCTACAGTGAGGGAAAAAAGTATTTGATCCCCTGCTGATTTTGTACAT
The DNA here is from genome assembly GCF_901001165.1 of Salmo trutta. Taxonomy (NCBI): domain Eukaryota; kingdom Metazoa; phylum Chordata; class Actinopteri; order Salmoniformes; family Salmonidae; genus Salmo; species Salmo trutta. The sequence goes on along the minus strand of NW_021823483.1, from coordinate 24,287 downwards.
TTGCCCACTGACAAAGAAATTATCAGTCTATCATTTTAATGGTAGGTTTATTTGAACAGTGAGAGACAGAATAACAACAAAAAAATCCAGAAAAACGCATGTCAAAAATGTTATGAATTGATTTGCATTTTAATGAGGGAAATAAGTATTTGACCCCCTCTCAATCAGAAAGATTTCTGGCTCCCAGGTGTCTTTTATACAGGTAACGAGCTAAGATTAGGAGCACACTCTTAAAGGGAGTGCTCCTAATCTCAGTTTGTTACCTGTATAAAAGACACCTGTCCACAGAAGCAATCAATCAATCAGATTCCAAACTCTCCACCATGGCCAAGACCAAAGAGCTCTCCAAGGATGTCAGGGACAAGATTGTAGACCTACACAAGGCTGGAATGGGCTACAAGACCATCGCCAAGCAGCTTGGTGAGAAGGTGACAACAGTTGGTGCAATTATTAGCAAATGGAAGAAATACAAAAGAACTGTCAATCTCCCTCGGCCTGGGGCTCCATGCAAGATCTCACCTCGTGGAGTTGCAATGATCATGAGAACGGTGAGGAATCAGCCCAGAACTACACGGGAGGATCTTGTCAATGATCTCAAGGCAGCTGGGACCATAGTCACCAAGAAAACAATTGGTAACACACTACGCCGTGAAGGACTGAAATCCTGCAGCGCCCGCAAGGTCCCCCTGCTCAAGAAAGCACATATACATGCCCGTCTGAAGTTTGCCAATGAACATCTGAATGATTCAGAGGACAACTGGGTGAAAGTGTTGTGGTCAGATGAGACCAAAATGGAGCTCTTTGGCATCAACTCAACTCGCTGTGTTTGGAGGAGGAGGAATGCTGCCTATGACCCGAAGAATACCATCCCCACCGTCAAACATGGAGGTGGAAACATTATGCTTTGGCGGTGTTTTTCTGCTAAGGGGACAGGACAACTTCCCCGCATCAAAGGGACGATGGACGGGGCCATGTACTGTCAAATCTTGGGTGAGAACCTCCTTCCTTCAGCCAGGGCATTGAAAATGGGTCGTGGATGGGTATTCCAGCATGACAATGACCCAAAACACACAGCCAAGGCAACAAAGAAGTGGCTCAAGAAGAAGCACAGTCCTGGAGTGGTTCTAGCCAGTCTCCAGACCTTAATCCCATAGAAAATCTGTGGAAGGAGCTGAAGGTTCAAGTTGCCAAATATCAGCCTCGAAACCTTAATGACTTGGAGAAGAGCTGCAAAGAGGAGTGGGACAAAATCCCTCCTGAGATGTGTGCAAACCTGGTGGCCAACTACAAGAAACGTCTGACCTCTGTGATTGCCAACAAGGGTTTTGCCACCAAGTACTAAGTCATGTTTTGCATAGGGGTCAAATACTTATTTCCCATACTAAAATGCAAATCATTTTATAACATTTTTGACATGCGTTTTTCTGGATTTTTGTTGTTGTTATTCTGTCTCTCACTGTTCAAATAAACCTACCATTAAAATTATAGACTGATCATTTCTTTTTCAGTGGGCAAACGTACAAAATCAGCAGGGGATCAAATACTTTTTTCCCTCACTGTAACAGATTGAATGAAGTCCTTTTTCACACGTGCGCGGTATCATATCCAATCCCCATCTAATCAAATAAAAAATGAGGTTTTAACTGCTTCTCCTCAAATGGGCAAAACAGCAATGCCCCCTTAAAAAGGAAAGGGCTCCCTGACAAGAACCTGTAGCCCCACAAAATTGGTAATTAATTGTTGTGCGACGGGCGCTGTGGTAAGTTCTGGCGGCTGGACCATTAGGCCACAGCTGTCAGTGTTTATTAGCTGAGGAGACGCTAAGTGCAGGGAAGATTTAATAGCTCCATAGAGATCAGCTCCCCCGTATCCTTTACACGAGAAGGACCTATAATTATCCCCATGGCGCCTGATTAGCCGCCGGAGCATCTGAGAGGAGTGACACAATAAAGGACTGAGGAGAGGAGAGAGATGCTGTGTGTCTGTGGATCTGCCTACTCTCCATGGACAGCCCCACGCTGTGGAGGGACGCTTCAGCAGAGGAGGACAAGAGGAGAGGCCATATTAAGACACAACTTCTGAGATTACACTCAGGCTTCTGGCTGGATGGATCCACTGTGGGAGGGGAAGGGTGGGGAGGGAGAGAGGGGGGAGTGTTAGCACGATATTCCAGGAAAGCACATTATTCATCACAAAAGGGAATATTGTTTTTGCGTTAATGTCATATCATGAGGAAAATCCTCATATAGGTTGTCTTGACGTCCGGTGTGCAATAACCCAAAATGGCAGATCATAAATAGCGGTGTTGATTGAACGCCACATTCCTTCGTATTCACCTTGATCTAATCACAGGGTCGATGACAAACGGACAATGTCGTCCTCACGTTGGCCATTCCAGTTATGTGATGTCTTCAGTTCTCCCACAGAGCACCGAGCATGGCTCCAGCATCTCCTGCTTCTGCTTGGCACTTCAGTTTCATCAAATATGTCTCTGTAATGCAGTGTCTGTGTATTTATGCTTGATATAAATACCCCAAGAGTGACAGGAATCATCCCGTTGAGTGCAGAGAGAGCTGGGAATCAGAATGAGTAACGGCAGAGCGATGGCGCTCTGAGAAGGAACATCTCTCTCTCACTATCAATTGTCATCAGAGTTGGTTACAAGACTCATACATATCTTGATGAGCTGTTTTTGCATCTGAATTGAAGGGAGGGGGGGGAGAGTGAGAGGACAAGGACAGAATCCCCCTGTGTGTATCTGAGTACTACAGAATCAAGACATAATACTTAACATTGATAAACCACAGGGTATTATGGCAGTAAAATTAGCTTTGCCTTCAGATCATTGTTTTGGGTGTGTTTGCAGTGTGTTTATTCCCATGTTAGCCTCTAGCAGTGGCTCATTTTTCTGCTTGGAGCTAGAGTATAACCAGAACCCTATATTTAGAAACATAAATTCCTTTGACACAACTCTCACAATAAAAGGCGCCGTATAAAGCCATAGCTTTGTGGATTTGAGTGGGCTTTCTGAATCTGAGGCCCAGCATATTGCTGATTCGAAAGTGATTTGTTAAATTGATGATGTACTTTTAATGCCAGTTTAACTTTGAAGTTGCCATATATGGTATATTTTTGATATACTACTGTTGCCACAGTAGTATATCAAATGTATGAGGATGTATGAGTAGAAAAAAGATGATCAAGCCAAGGAAGAACAAAGACAGTGATCATCATGCATGTTTCATTCCAAAACCCACATCTACAGTTGCATTTTAATGTCATTCTGTTTCCCAAAATATACTTGCCAATTAAAGCTGTCACTCTTTTTGTGACTGTTTCAGAAAGGTCTGCTGATTTTCTGTCTACAATAGCAAGGCACAAAGCAAATTTGCAAGTGTTAAAATCTCGGTTTAAAGGTAAAAAGTGTTGAGTGTTATATCTCAGTGTTGATTCTAGTGGGGTTAACACCAGTGGGATTGAAATTGACTCCACGTGCGCTGAATATATTAAGTGTTATTTGAATTCCAGTGGAATCAACACTGTGTGGTGTTGTTGTTACTCGACTGTGTTGTTAGTTCATTTATGTTAACTCTTTGAGTGAAAAAGATGTGGGAGGGGCCTCATTGTCATTCTTCCCAGAATGCTTTGTTGCAGGTAGATTTTTAAAATAGTTTTAATATATACATGTTTCTGCATGCACAGTATTATATATTATAATTATTACTATACAAAGATACATTTGTATAGTAATACAAAGATAAATAACTTCAATTTAACTTCAATTTGTATAAACTAATCCAATCTGTAAGGGGTTGAATTTATTACACCTGTTACTGAGATGGTTCTTCCAGTTTAGATGATTTAGGTAGGCTTGGTTATCAAGACCTCCATCAGTCATTCTGAATGCAGGTTGTGGGTGATAAACTATTGTAATTGTTGGATATCCGACAGGAATTACTAATCACTTCACAAAGCAGCATATTGTGACTTGGAGGTCTGATGTGGACCATGAGACAAGATTTCCAGACCACAAAATGGAGGATAAATAGGCCATAAGGCCTTATGAAATGTACAGTATATGGTCATTAAGGGTTTACTTTGAATTCAAACACATTCACTTAGACATTCACTTGGTAAAGGCTTTAGGACTAGAAGTTATTGAATGCAACAACCATGTCTCTGTCACAAACAAACACAGCCATATCTGTGACATTCACTTGAAAGGCATGCTGGGAAATATGCAAATAAGACATTACAACCTACAATGTTGCCCCTCCCCCCACAAAAATACTCTAACACCACATTAGTTATTCCCTAACACTAAAAAAGTGTAACATCATCAGCTTTAATAAAGTGTTAATTTAAGTTGACATTTGCAACACCCATGGTGTTACGGATCCAACACTCCAACACAGGGGTGTTACTTTGAAAAGTGTTAGTTTAACAATATTTCGGGGGGTCACATGTAATTTCTAAGAAAGTGTTACATTTTACACTGTGGGTGTTAAAATTCTGATCGCAAATTTGCTGTGCAGCAAGGCATGGACAATAGCCAACAGGATATCACAGTATCATTCTAATTGCAGGGAGAATATTTCAATTGTTTAGCGCTCTTGGTCTTTCTATAATTAAAGATTGCGAAGCTGGTGTATGGAACCCCAAGGAGATCCCAATCCTCATGACTTCTCTCTAGTCAGTCAAAGATAAACTCTACATGACAGTTTGCTAAAATGAAAGCACGTCATCAGAGTGCGACATTCGGCGGTATCATATGCAGTCCGTTATTGAATGTTTCAAGCATTGCAGGAGCTGTTTATACTTTGCTTTGTTCCTGGACAATGTGGACCGCGCTGACTTACAATGTAGCAACTGCTTGCTTCCGGAGGACTACAGGAGCGAAATAGCTACTCTTAGCAAGCAAGTAGCAAAGCTACATAAGCTACTGGGGAACCCACACCCACCTACTTTTTCTTTTACTTCCACCCCAGTAACCGGACGCTGCTCTGGTCTGGTGGAAGTTTCGCAGCCGTGTCGGCTCTCCACAGCCGACTGGCTGGTGCTAGGCAGGGTTCCATCCCCGAAGGGGTCTCCCCCTTCCCTAGAGAACGAAGATGATCTCGATCCAACCAACCAGCCAAGGAGGTACGTCACTCGCCGTGGAAGTTGAAGAAGGCATCCTCTGGCAACAGGGGTCTCCATGGAGATGTTGAGCCTGGAACTGACACAGACCAGAAACAGCTTTGCCGCTCTGGATCCAGAGGTTCCGGCGCCTTCGTCCTTGGTGGCTTCCCATTCAAGATCAGATCCGGAGGTACCTGCGTCTTCGTCCTCGGCTCTGTCTCCCTCTCCGGTAGCTTCTGCCTCGAGTTCAGATCCTCGGAGCTCACTAGACCGTGAGGCTGCTTAAGAGACCGGCCCATTCAACATCACCAGCTGTCATCATAGGCAGCGCTATGGTGAGAAACATCTCGGTCCCCAAGGCCAAAACCCTGTGCTACCAAGGAGCATGAGTACAGGACATAACAAGGCTGCTTCTGACTGTTCTACCACAGATTCCAGGACCTGACACTTTTGTAGTCCATGTGGGGTCAAATGACATTAGTAGGGCTAGCTCTGATCATTTGAAAATGGATTTTAAAGAACTGATTTTAGCATTAAAAGACTCCAAAAACGGCCAATAATTTCAGGTCCAGTACCATCGTTGGGCCGTGGGTGTGAAAGATTCAGCAGACTGCTGGCATTACACATCTGGCTAAAAGACTGCTGTAGCTCTGCTGGAGTCACTTTTATTGATAACTTTGACACCTTCTGGAAATAGAAGATACTCTACAGGAATGACGGAGTCCATCCAAATCATCTTGGCTTCTGGACTCTGTCCACGCATTTCATGGCAGCGTTGAAACAATGACTGGTAAATGATCCAAGACCAGCTCAGTTAATCCCTGCCATTGTAACAATGAGTCGTCATAATGCTGCATCAATGTACATGATTTTAGGGGCATTGGCAAACACAATGTAAGTAATTTAATTTATGTACCCCTAATTGCACCGAATATATCTGTTTATCCTACAACTATTGTAAGCAGTAATCATGAGCTTATAAACCAGAGTTCGTACTGAGGCTGTGTGCAATAGTAGGAAGACCACTTTATGCAGCTCACCCTGCAATATCAGCTCCAATGTAAATAACATGAGTAAGTCTACCTCTGATAAGCTTCCCAGTAAAGCATTATAAACAATCAAGCAACCCAGAAAAGTGCTAAAAATAGCCCATATTAACATACTGTTGAAGTCTGAAGTTTACATACACCTTAGCCAAATACATTTAAACTCAGTTTTTCACAATTCCTGACATTTAATCCTAGTAAGAATTCACTGTCTTAGGTCAGTTAGGATCACCACTTGATTTTAAGAATGTGAAATGTCAGAATAATAGTAGAGAGAATCATTTACTTCAGCTTTTATTTCTTTCATCACATTCCCAGTGGGATAAGAAGTTTACGTACACTCAATTAGTATTTGGTAGCATTGCCTTTAAATTGTTTAACTTGGGTCAAACATTTCTGGTAGCCTTCCACGTGCTTCCCACAATAAGTTGGGTGAATTTTGGCCCATTCCTCCTGACAGAGCTGGTGTAACAATCAGGTTTGTAGGCCTCCTTGTTCGCACACACTTTTTCAGTTCTGCCCACACATTTTCTATAGGATTGAGGTCAGGGCTTTGTGATGGCCACTCCAATACCTTGACTTTGTTGTCCTTAAGCCATTTTGCCACAACTTTGGAAGCATGCTTGGGGTCATTGTCCATTTGGAAGACCCATTTGCGACCAAGCTTTAACTTCCTGACTTATGTCTTGAGATATTGCTTCAATATATCCACATCATTTTCCTTCCTCATGATGCCATCTATTTTGTGAAGTGCACCAGTCCCTACTGCAGCAAAGCACACCACAACATGATGCTGCCACCCCCGTGCTTCACCGTTGTGATGGTGTTCTTCGGCTTGCAAGCTTCCCCTTTTTCCTCCAAACATAACGATGGTCATTATGGCCAAACAGTTCTATTTGGTTTCATCAGACATGAGGACATTTCTCCAAAAAGTACGATCTTTGTCCCCATGTGCAGTTGCAAACCGTAGTCTGTCTTTTTTATGGTGGTTTTGGAGCAGTGGCTTCTTCCTTGCTGAGCGGCCTTTCAGGTTATGTTGATATAGGACTCGTTTTACTGTGGATATAGATACTTTTGTACCTGTTTCCTCCAGCATCTTCACAAGGTCCTTTGCTGTTGTTCTGTAATTGATTTGCACTTTTCACATCAAAGTATGTTCATCTCTAAGAGACAGAATGCATCTCCTTCCTGAGCGGTATGACGGCTGCATGGTCCCGTGGTGTTTATACGAACGTTGTACCTTCAGACGTTTGGATGAACCAGACTGGAGGTCTACACATTTTTTTCAGAGGTCTTGGCTAATTTCATTTGATTTTACCATGATGTCAAAGAGGCACTGAGTTTGAAGGGAGGCCTTGAAATACATCCACAGGTACACCTCCAATTGACTCAAATTATATCAATTAGCCTATCAGAAGCTTCTAAAGCTGTGACATAATTTTCTGGAATTTTCCAAGCTGTTTAAAGGCACAGTCAACTTAGTGTATGTAAACTTCTGACCCACTGGAAATGTGATTTAGTGAATTATAAGTGAAATAATCTGTCTGTAAACAATTGTTGGAAAAATTACTTGTGTCATGCACAAAGTAGATGTCCTAACCGACTTGCCAAAACTATAGTTTGTTAACAAGAAATTTGTGGAGTGGTTGAAAAACTAGTTTTAATGACTCCAACCTAAGTGTATGTAAACTTCTAATTTCAACTGTATGTAGCCTAAGAAACAAAGTCCATGAAGTCAATAACTTGCTTGTAACAGATGACATTCATATTCTGACAATCTCTGAAACTCACTTAGATAATACCTTTGATGATACAGTCGTAGCAATACATGGTTATAACATCTACCGAAAAGACAGAAATGCCATTGGAGGTGGTGTTGCGGTCTATATTCAGAACTACATTCCTGTAAAGTTTAGAGACGATTTAATGTTAAATACTGTTGAAGTAATATGGCTACAGGTTCATCTGCCTCACCTGAAGCCCATTCTTGTGGGAAGCTGCTATAGACCACCAAGTGCTAACGGTCAGTATCTGGATAATATATGTGAAATGCTTGATAATGTATGTTATATCAACAGAGAAGTATATTTTCTGGGTGATTTAAATATTGACTGGCTATCATCAAGCTGCCCACTCAGGAAAAAAAATCAAACTGTAACCAGTGCCTGCAACCTGGATCAGGTTGTCAGTCAACCTACCAGGGTAGTTACAAACAGCACAGGAATTAAATCATCAACATGTATTGATCACATCTTTGATAACGCTGCAGTTACTTTAAAGCAGTATCCAAATCCATAGGATGTAATGATCACAATATAATAGCCACATCTAGGAAAGCCAAAGTTCCAAAGACTGGGCCTAATATAGTGTATAAGAGGTCATACAAGAAGTTTTGTAGTGATTCATATGTTGATGATGTAAATAATATTTGCTGGTCTGTGGTGTGTAATGAGGAGCCAACAGACGCTGCACTTGACGCATTTATGAAACTACTTATTCCAGTTACTAATAAGCACGCACCCATTATGAAAATGAAAAAAACTGTTAAATCCCCTTGGATTGATGAGGAATTGAAAAATGTTATGCTCGAGAGGGATGAGGCAAAAGGTATGGCAATTAAGTCTGGCAGCCCAACTGATTGGCAAAAGTATTGCAAATTAAGAAATCATGTGACTAAACTAATTAAAAATAAACTACACAATGAAACAAAGATAAATCATATAAAGAATGATAGTATAAAGCTTTGGGGCACCTTAAATGAAATTCTGGGGAAAAAAGCCAACTCGGCTCCTTCATTTATTGAATCAGATGGCTCAATCAGATGGCTCATGCCGTAAGCTTTGACCTTTGCATCAAATCATCGCTGCTAGCTAGCTGCTACCGAGTGGCTATAGTGGCTAACGCCCCCGCCCCGAAGCTAGCACCTGTTAGCCGTGAGCCAGGCGCATCTCCCGGCTAGCAAACTAAATTACTACAACTACAATACGTCTTTCGCCATCTGGCCTGGACCTTTTGTCGACATGGCGCCCCCCCGTACCACCACGACTGGTCTGCCGACGGAACTCCATCCGCTGTGCCCTCAACCGGCCTTTGCCGGACGTCCGAGCAGACGCTTCTACTAACCCCGGCCTGCTAACTTTAAACGCTGTGTCTCCCGCGTGCTAGCGTAGTAACGACTACCCCGCGGCTTCCCTGTTCCATCTATTGCTGTTCACTGGACCCTTTGATCAATTGGCTACATAGCTGATGCCTGCTGGACTGTTCATTAATCACGGTACTCCATTTTGTTTATTTTTTTGTTTATCTGTCGGCCCCAGCCTCGAACTCAGGCCCTGTGTGTAGTTAACCGACCCTCTCTGCCCATTCATCGCCATTTTATCTGTTGTTGTTGTTTTAGCTGATTAGCTGTTGTTGTCTTACCCCTTTGTTGTCTTAGTTAGATCCCTCAATCAACACCTGTGATTGCTTTATGCCTCCCTTTATTTCTCTCTCAAATGTCAATATGCCTTGTATACTGTTGTTTAGGATAGTTATCATTGTTTTAGTTTACTGCGGAGCCCCTAGTCCCACTCAACATGCCTCAGATACCTCCGTTGTCCCACCTCCCACACATGCAGTGACCTCACCCAGCATAACTAGCGCGTCCAGAGATGCATCTTCTCTTATCATCACTCACTGCCTGGGTTTACCTCCAATGTGCCTGCACCCCACCATACCCTTGTCTGTGCATTATGCCCTGAATCTTGGTTTCATGCATGTTAACATCAGAAGCCTCCTCCCTAAGTTTGTTTTACTCACTGTTTTAGCACACTCCGCCAACCCTGATGTCCTTGCCGTGTCTGAATCCTGGTTTAGGAAGGCCACCAAAAATTCTGAGATTTACATACCCAACTTCAACATTTTCCGTCAAGATAGAATTGCCAAAGGGTGAGGACTTGCAATCTACTCCAGACATAGTCTGCAAAGGTCTGTCATACTTTCCAGGTCTGTGCCTAAACAGTTCGAGCTTCTAATTTTAAAAATGTATTAATTAATCTCTCCAGAAATAAGTCTCTCACTGTTGCCACCTGTTATAGACCCCCTCAGCTCCCAGCTGTGCCCTGGACACCATATGTGAATTGAATGCCCACCATTTATCTTCAGAGTTCACTCTGTTAGGTGACCTAAACTGGGATATGCTTAACACCCCGGCAGTCCTACAATCTAAACTAGAGGCCCTCAATCTCACACAAATTATCAAGGAAACCACCAGGTACAACCTTAAATCCGTAAACATGGGCACCCTCATAGATATTATCCTGACCAACTTGCCCTCCAAATACACCTCTGCTGTTTTCAATCAGGATCTCAGCGATCACTGCCTCATTGCCTGCATCCGCTATGGGTCCGCGGTCAAACAACCACCCCTCATCACTGTCAAACACTCCCAAAAATACTTCTGCGAGCAGGCCTTTCTAATCGACCTGGCCCGGGTATCCTGGAAGGATATTGACCTCATCCCATCAGTCGAGGATGCCTGGTCATTCTTTAAAAGTAATTTCCTCACCATCTTAAATAAGCATGCCCCTTTCAAAAAATGTAGAACTAAGAACAGATATAGCCCTTGGTTCCCTCCAGACCTGATTGCCCTCGACCAGCACAAAAGCATCCTGTGGTGGACTGCACTAGCATCAAATAGTCCCCACAATATGCAACTTTTCAGGGAAGTCAGGAACCAATACACGCAGTCAGTCAGGAAAGCAACGACTAGCTTTTTCAAACAGAAATTGGCATCCTGTAGCTCTAACTCCAAAACGTGTTGGGACACTGTAAAGTCCATGGAGAATAAGAGCACCTCCTCCCAGCTACCCACTGCACTGAGGCTAGGTAACACTGTCACCACCGATAAATCCACGATAATCGAGAATTTCAATAAGCATTTCTCTACGGCTGGCCATGCTTTCATCCTGGCTACCACTACCCCGGCCAACAGCTCCGCACCCCCCGCAGCTACTTGCCCAAGCTTCCCCAGCTTCTCCTTCACCCAAATCCAGATAGCAGATGTTCTGAAAGAGCTGCAAAACCTGGACCGGTACAAATCAGCTGGGCTAGACAATCTGGACCCTCTCTTTCTAAAATTATCTGCCGCCATTGTTGCAACCCCTATTACCTGTCTGTTCAACCTCTCTTTCGTATCGTCCGAGATCCCTAAAGATTGGAAAGCTGCCGCGGTCATCCCCCTCTTCAAAGGGGGTGACACTCTAGACACAAAATGTTAGACCTATATCCATCCTGCCCTGCCTTTCTGAAGTCTTCAAAAGCCAAGTGAACAAACAGATCACTGACCATTTTGAATCACACCGTACCTTCTCCGCTGTGCAATCCAGTTTCCGAGCTGGTCACAGGTGCACCTCACGCTCAAGGTACTAAACGATATCATAACCGTCATGGATAAAAGACAGTACTGTGCAGCCGTCTTCATCGACCTGGCCAAGGCTTTCGACTCTGTCAATCACCGTATTCTTATCGGCAGACTCAACAGCCTTGGTTTCTTAAATGACTGCCTCACCTGGTTTACCAACTACTTCTCAGATAGAGTTCAGTGTGTCAAATCGGAGGGCCTGTTGTCCGGACCTCTGGCAGTCTCTATGGGAGTACCACAGGGTTCAATTCTCGGGCCGAATCTTTTCTCTGCATATATCAATGATGTCGCTCTTGCTGCGGGTGATTTCCTGATCAACCTCTACGCAGACGACACCATTCTGTATACATCTGGCCCTTCTTTGGACACTGTGTTAACTAACCTCCAAATGAGCCACAATGCCATACAACACTCCTTCCGTGGCCCCAACTGCTCTTAAATGCTAGTAAAACCAAATGCATGCTTTTCAACCGTTTGCTGCCCGCACCTGCCCGCCCTACTAGCATCACTACTCTGGACGGTTCTGACTTAGAATATGTGGACAACTACAAATACCTAGATGTCTGGCTAGACTGTAAACTCTCCTTCCAGACTCATATTAAACATCTCCAATCCAAAATTAAATCTAGAATTGGCTTCCTATTTCGCAACAAAGCCTCCTTCACTCACGCTGCCAAACATACCCTCGTAAAATTGACTAAACTAAAATTATCCTACCGATCCTCGACTTCGCCGATGTCATTTACAAAATAGCTTTCAATACTCTACTCAGCAAACTGGATGCAGTCTATCACAGTGCCATCCGTTTTGTCACCAAAGCCCCTTATACCACCCACCACTGTGACCTGTACATCTAGTCGGCTGGCCCTCGCTACATATTCGTTGCCAGACCCACTGGCTCCAGGTCATCTATAAGTCTATGCTAGGTAAAGCTCTGCCTTATCTTAGGTCACTGGTTACAATAACAACACCCACCCGCAGCACGCGCTCCAGCAGGTATATCTCACTGGTCATCCCCAAAGCCAACACCTCCTTTGGCCGCCTTTTCTTCCAGTTCTCTGCTGCCAATGACTGGAACGAATTGCAAAAATCGCTGAAGCTGGAGACTTACATTTCCCTCACTAACTTTAAACATCAGCTATCTGAGCAGCTAACCGATCGCTGCAGCTGTACATAGCCCATCTGTAAATAGCCCGCCCAATCTACCTACCTCATATCCATTTTGTTTTTATTTACTTTTCTGCTCTTTTGCACACCAGTATTTCTACTTGCACATCATCACCTGCTCATCTATCACTCCAGTGTTAATTTGCTAAATTGTAATTACCTCACTATTATGGCCTATTTATTGCCTTACCTCCTTGAGCCATTTGCACACACTGTATATAGACTTTCTTTTTTTCTATTGTGTTATTGACTGTACGCTTGTTTATTCCATGTGTAACTCTGTGTTGTTGTTTGCGTTGCACTGCTTTGCTTTAACTTGTTCTCAACTAGCCTATCTGGTTAAATAAAGGTGAAATATATATATATATATTTTTTAATTCATCACAAAGCCCACTGATATTGCAAACTATTTTAATGACATTTTCATTGGCAAGATAAGCAAACTTGGGGATGACATGCCAGCAACAAATGCTGACACTACACATCCAAGTACCAAATTATGAAAGACAAGAATTGTATTTTTGAATTCCATAATGTCAGTGTCGAAGAGGTGAAAAAATTATTGTTGTCTATCAACAATGACAAGCCACCGGGGTCTGACAATCTGGATGGAAAATTACTGAGAATAATAGCAGATGATATTGCCACTCCTATTTGCCACATCTTCAATTTAAGCCTACTAGAGAGCGTGTGCCCTCAGGCCTGGAGGGAACCTAAAGTCATTCCGCTACCCAAGAATAGTTAAGCCCCCTTTACTGGCTCAAATAGCCAACCAATCAGCCTGTTACCAACCCTTAGTAAACTTCTGGAAAAAATGGTTTTTGACCAGATACAATGCTATTTCACGGTAAACAAATTGACAACATAGTTTCAGCATGCTTATAGGGAAGGACACTCAACAAGCATAGCACTTACACAAATGACTGATGATTGGCTGAGAGAAATTGATGATAATATGATTGCGGGGGCTGTCTTGTTAGACTTCAGTGCAGCTTTTGACATAATCGATCATAGTCTGCTGCTGGAAAAACTAATGTGTTATGGTTTTACACCCCCTGCTATAATGTGGATAAAGAGTTACTTGCCTAACAGAATGGAAGCCTCTCAAATATAATCCAGTTAGAATCAGGAATTCCCCAGGGTAGCTGTTTAGGCCCCTTGCTTTTTAAAAGTTTTACTCACGACATGCCACTGACTTTGAGTAAAGCCAGAGTGTCTATGTATGTGGATGACTCAACACTATACACGTCAGCTACTACAGTGACTGAAATGACTGCAACACTCAACAAAGAGCTGCTGTTTGTTTCAGAGTGGGTGGCAAGGAATAAGTTAGCCCTAAATATTTCTAAAACTAAAAGCATAGTATTTGGAACAAAACACTCACTAAATCCTAAACATCAACTAAATCTTGGATTAAATAATGTGGAAATTGAGCAGGTTGAGATGACTAAACTGCTTGGAGTAACCCTAGATTGTAAACTGTCATGGTCAAAACATATTGATGCAGTAGTAGCTAAGATGGGGAGAAGTCTGTCTATAATAAAGCGAGTCTGTGCCTTCTTAATAACACTATCAACAAGGCAGGTCCTACAGACCCTAGTTTTGTCGCACCTTGACTACTGTTCAGTCGTGTGGTCGGGTGCCACAAAAAAGGACTTAGGAAAATTTCAATTGGCTCAGAACAGGGCAGCAAGGCTGGCCCTTGGATGTACACAGAGAGCTAATATTAATAATATGCGTGTCAATCTCTCCTGGCTGAAAGTGGAGGAGAGATTGACTTCATCACTACTTTTATTTATGAGAGGTATTGACATGTTGAATGCACTGAGCTGTCTGTCGAAACTACTGGCACACAGCACGGACACCCATACATACCCCACAAGACATGCCACAAGAGGTCTCTTCACAGTCCCCAAGTCCAGAACAGACTATGGGAGGCACACAGTACTACATAGAGCCATGACTACATGGAACTCTATTCCACATCAAGTAACTGACGCAAGCAGTAAAAAGAAAACAGATTAAAAAACACCTTATGGAACAGCGGGGACTGTGAAGCAACACAAACATTGGCACAGACACATGCAAACACACACACTCACACGATAACATACGCACTATGCATACACATGGATTCAGTACTGTAGATATGTGTTTGTAGTGGAGTAGGGGCCTGAGGGCACACCGTGTGTTATGGAATCTGTGAATGTATTGTATGTTTTTAAAATTGTATAAACTTAATTTTGCTGAACCCAAGGAAGAGTAGCTGCAGCTTCGGTAGCAGATAATGGGGATCCATAATAAATACAAATACAAAAGGATAGAGCACATAGGCTACTGTCCATGACCATAGTCCATAATGACTTTCAGCAATTCAATTAAATGTGTTATCTCTCTCGGTCATATAAAGAGTGTGAACCTCAACCTAGCATTATAATGAACCTCATTTGTCGTGTCAGTCAGACCTACTGTACATTCTCTTTCGTCCATAATTAAGCCACTGTCTTCAAAGCATTGATAAAGACTAATTACCCTGTTAACATCTGAAAAACATCATTATTCAGTATTGTATATGTATGTTTTTCTCCTGCTTGCTAGAGCACATCGCCAGGCTCTTTCTGTGTCTGCTGTTAGTTTACAGATGCACCAGTCGGATGGCCAGTAATAGAAGAAGAAAGGCAGCTAATTAGTGTTTTAATGACTTGTGATGCCGTGACAGGGGCTTCTCTCCTCTGCAGCACAGAGAGCAGCCATGAGAGCTCTATGAGGGATGCGTAAAGAAGTCCAACCTTCCAAGTCCTTTCATGTTGCGTGCGCTGCCTGCTAAGTATACAGCCACTCATCTAGAGTGCGGAGGAGGCAGTGTGTGTTGTGTATGGATGGGAAATAGCTAGCTCTTCTATCACAGTCATTGACATGTGGGAAATGAACTCATGAAAATCACCTCTGTGGCCAGATATGTTGAAGTTCCCAGCTGTCTTTAATTGCTGTGATACAGTGTGTAAAGTACTATCTTCAGATGTAGTTCCACTGTCTCTACGTTGTTACGTCCTGCATGATGTGTTACTATGTTGTTTATGAATATGGTTAGCATTTGTTTATTTACATTTATCCATCAGTGTAACTCTTTTAATGGGGGTTAGCACCATCGACCTATTTGACAGATGTTTGAATCGGACCCTCCTCCCACATCAGTTTATCCCCTTCAACCCACCACACACACACACACACACACACACACACACACACACACACACACACACACACACCACTTCTCTATCAGTCAGTTTGCATTGCAGGAGGCCATAATGGCAAGTCAAGCTCATCACTAGGATCACTCACCCTCCCCCAGGTCTCCCAGCTGCAAGTAAATCTCTCCCAAATCTTTCTATATTCTTTGACTGAAAAGAACACAGGAAATATAATGGAATTAAATGACCTGTCTGTCACCCTGGGCGAGAGCAATCAACTTTTTGTGCACTATTCCAGAGTGGGTGGGTATTAGATAAATGGCATGGTGTCCAGGGAATGGGTACTGGGCATGGGCTGGTCCTGGGGTCAAAGGTAACCCTGTGGCGCAGCCTGAGCACCAGATACAGGCAGCCTCTCTGTATTAACACACACAGCGGTATGGGGAGCTGGGTTAGCTACATCACGGCACAGTGCAGGGCGGAGCAGGTGACCCATCCACCTGACAGGCCAGTGCAGTACAGCAGTCGATTGTGCCGCTCCAACAGCTCCCTTTGAAAGGACGACAAGCTAAGTGAAAATGTCAAGCTATTTGCACGGTTTGTTTCAAAACACATTTATGCCTATCACAGGTGTTCTTTTAAAATGCAAATGCAGACCGTTTTTAGTGTTGAAAGCTGCAGAAGAGGCTCTTTGTGCCTAGCCGTGTCATGAATAAACCCCTTATTGAAGTTACATGATACCTTTTTCCTTGCATTTGTAGGATGTGGCACTAAACTCAGATGTGGCACTAAACTTGTAAAATACCCTTTTTACCTTGATGGAGCAGTCTCAGGGAAAGTGTTGCAACCACAAATGTTCTTTCCATAGATCATGTCTGACATGAACAATTAATAATTTGTGGCATAAACCCTTGAATGACCTTCTGACCTGTAAATGTAGTTTGAGTGTATGATATACTAATTATTTTAGTTGAGGGTTTGTGTCCTTTTCTATTCCTATCAGACATTATGGATTATGCTTTAATCTGACAACAGTAATATATTGGTATGGAACACCAGTATAACGTCACAGTTTATGCAACATTGATTTAGAATTGTTAGCTTTGGCAGGGGCCATATCTACGTTTTTAAAAAACGAATGCCGCAAAAATCTCTTCCAAAACCAAAGGATACTGAGTGAAATTTGATTTTTATTAAATTGAAATCCCTGTCAGACCCTTAGGAGGCTCATGGTGTGATTTAAAAAAATTGAATTAACCTTTATTTAACTATGCAAGTCAGTTAAGAACAATTTCTTATTTACAATGATGGCCAAACCCAGACGACGCTGGGCCAATTGTGCACCGCCCTATGGGACTCCCAATCACGGCTGGATGTGATGCAGCCTGGTGTCACAGGTGCGATGAACGGTTACCAAAGCAGTGGGTAAAGTGCTCATCTTATTTTATTATTTAATAAAGTGAACACTTAAACAAAAATAACAAACCGACAATCAACAGTTCCGTAAGGCACATAGGCTATACCGAAAACAACTACCCACAAAAACACGCTGCCTAAGTATGGCTTCCAATCAGAGACAACGAAAGACACCTCCCTCTGATTGGAAGCCATACCTGGCCACACATAGAAAAAGAAACATAGAAATAGAAAACTAGAACCAAAATCCCCTAGAACCAAAAACCCCAAAACACACAAAACAAACACCCCCTGACCATACTACAATTACAAATGACCCCTTAATGGTCAGGGCGTGACACCTGGATTCAAACCAGGTACTGCAGTGACGCGTTTTGCACTGAGATGCAGTGTCTTAGACCACTGCGCCACTCAGGAACCCCAATGTGAAAATTAAGATTATATATTCAGAGTCTTAGAACTAATTCTTAAAGTCCTTGACTCAACACGTTCAGAATGGCACCTATGAACTTCAGACAACACAGAATAGTTACGGAGTCTTAATTCCAGATTGCTACAGGGAATTATTTGCTAAATCTGCCCCTCTTTGGAGTTAGGATAGTTACAAGGTTAATTTCTACAGGGCAGCATACGGTGCCCTCTCTCTCCTTTCTCTTCCACTGTCAGACCTTTAATTCAGACACACATTTCCATGCAGTAGTCTCTGTGGAGTCAACCTGAGGTCGAGGAGTTTCTCACTACTTACTTTGTTGTATCCCATAAGTGCAGTCTGACCATCCCTCCATATTTTCACACCTCTAATCGAAGGGGATTTGCCCTTAAGTTAAGTTTGTTGACTCTGTTTTTTTGCACCACTTTTACCTTGCACTCATAGACTGGATATACCAGTCAGTAATGGAGGACAGAAACTTCTAAACCCTCAGACTGGATATACCAGTCAGTAATGGGAGGACAGTAGCTTCTAGAACCCTCATAGATGGGATATACCAGTCAGTAATGGAGGACAGAAGCTTCTAAACCCTCAGACTGGATATACCAGTCAGTAATGGAGGACGGAAGCTTCTAGAACCCTCAGACTGTATATACCAGTCAGTAATGGAGGACAGAAGCTTCTAAACCCTCAGACTGTATATACCAGTCAGTAATGGAGGACAGAAGCTTCTAGAACCCTCAGACTGTATATACCAGTCAGTAATGGAGGACAGAAGCTTCTAGAACCCTCCGACTGGATATACCAGTCAGTAATGGAGGACAGAAGCTTCTAAACCCTCAAACTGGATATACCAGTCAGTAAGGGAGGACAGAAGCTTCTAGAACCCTCAGACTGTATATACCAGTCAGTAATGGAGGACAGAAGCTTCTAGAACCCTCTTAGATTGGATAAACCAGTCAGTAATAGAAGACAGAAGCTTCTAGAACCATGCAGTGGTCAGACCTGATGAGAGCTGTCAATCAACCACTGTTGGCCAATAAAATCACTTGCCCTCCATCCGTTGCACCCCTATAGCTATTCTGAGTTTATGCCCTGGTCTCCTCTCTACCTTGTAATTATGATACTTCAGTGACATGCCAGAATTAAAAGTGGCCCGCTCTGTACCAAGATATATACCATGGTAATGAATCTTCATTTTGTTAATCTGGGTAGTCGTGCTGTTGAAATAGCCCAAAAGGCTGGGAAGGTAATTAACCTGTGCGCAAATTGGAGATAAGGTTGAATCTAATTTAATCTTTTTTTAACGACGGTTCATGAACCCCATACATTTTAAGTTACCCATCAAGTACTTGTTAATTAGATGTCTGTCAAGATTGGCCTCAATACAGAGATGGTACCGGTCTTTCTTTAGACCGCATACTGGAACGCTGGAAGTTTTCCAAATGTCAACCCCCCCCACCCATCCTAGTTTAGTTTAACAGATATGGGGAATTGCTCCAAACCATGGCAGCTTAATTTCCTGTTATACCGGATATTGAGTTTATCCATTTCCAGAGATGATATTGTAACTCTGTTGATGATCTATTCTTTCCTAAAATAGTTTTGAGTGTTTTTGAGGTTATGGTACCACACCTTAGGCATGTGAAACCTCTGAAGATTCTCTTCATTTCCATGGTGTCACTTCTTTAGTAATCTTTTATTAAATTGTTGGTGCAGCTGAGGGTAATGTCCTGAGCGCCACAGCAGGCAGCGAGCACAGCTGCAGCCGCCTGTGCAGATGGTGCCTGCGCATCTCAGATGTTTGCTTCCTGGCTGCCTAGGAGGCTGTTTACTGCACCGCTCTAGCTCTCTGCACATATGCCACGGTCAGACTGTGGGGAGAGAGCTTCTCCACAAAAACACTAACCAAGTGCATGAAAATATGTATGAAAACATCCAGAGTGCTCGAATATCCCGCTCCTGTTGTCACATTTTGTCAAAGGCAAAAGCCTCTCTCTGTTTGTGTAGTGTGTTAAATTAGATATGTGCCTTTCTGAGCAATGCTCATTCAAATCAATGCCATCTCAGCCCTGGTTGACCCTAATCCACAACGCTAGAAATAAAAACAGAAATAACAAAAATATAATGATAAAAGTGAATAGTTATAATAAATAATAGGGACAATAATATAACAAGCTACTATTATTACCACTAAAATGAATAGTACCACCACTATTATTAACACTAATACTACAACTATCCCTACTACTACCATTACCTTTGGTAATCCCTACTACTACCATTACCTTTGGTAATCCCTACTACTACCATTACCTTTGGTAATCCCTACTACTACCATTACCTTTGGTAATCCCTAGTACTACCATTACCTTTGGTAATCCCTACTACTACCATTACCACCAGTAGCATTTCTACCTGTAATATCTCTACTGCTACCATTACCACTAGTAGCATGTCTACCTGTAATATCTCTACTACTACCATTACCACTAGTAGCATGTCTACCTGTAATATCTCTACTACTACTATTACCACTAGTAGCATTTCTACCTGTAATATCTCTACTACTACCATTGCCACTAGTAGCATTTCTACCTGTAATATCTCTACTACTACCATTACCACCAGTAGCATTTATACCAGTAATATCTCTACTACTACTATTACCACTAGTAGCATTTCTACATGTAATATCTCTACTACTACCATTACCACTAGTAGCATTTATACCAGTAATATCTCTACTACTACCATTACCACTAGTAGCATTTCTACCTGTAATATCTCTACTGCTACTATTACCACCAGTAGCATTTCTACATGTAATATCTCTACTACTACCATTACCACTAGTAGCATTTATACCAGTAATATCTCTACTACTACCATTACCACTAGTAGCATTTCTACCTGTAATATCTCTACTACTACCATTGCCACTAGTAGCATTTCTACCTGTAATATCTCTACTACTACCATTACCACCAGTAGCATTTATACCAGTAATATCTCTACTACTACTATTACCACTAGTAGCATTTCTACATGTAATATCTCTACTACTACCATTACCACTAGTAGCATTTATACCAGTAATATCTCTACTACTACCATTACCACTAGTAGCATTTCTACCTGTAATATCTCTACTGCTACTATTACCACCAGTAGCATTTCTACATGTAATATCTCTACTACTACCATTACCACTAGTAGCATTTATACCAGTAATATCTCTACTACTACCATTACCACTAGTAGCATTTCTACCTGTAATATCTCTACTGCTACTATTACCACTAGTAGCATTTCTACCTGTAATATCTCTACTGCTACCATTACCACTAGTAGCATTTATACCAGTAATATCTCTACTACTACCATTACCACTAGTAGCATTTCTACCTGTAATATCTCTACTGCTACTATTACCACCAGTAGCATTTCTACATGTAATATCTCTACTACTACCATTACCACTAGTAGCATTTATACCAGTAATATCTCTACTACTACCATTACCACTAGTAGCATTTCTACCTGTAATATCTCTACTGCTACTATTACCACCAGTAGCATTTCTACCTGTAATATCTCTACTGCTACCATTACCACTAGTAGCATTTATACCAGTAATATCTCTACTGCTACCATTACCACTAGTAGCATTTCTACCTGTAATATCTCTACTGCTACTATTACCACCAGTAGCATTTCTACATGTAATATCTCTACTACTACCATTGCCACTAGTAGCATTTCTACCTGTAATATCTCTAATACTACTATTACCACTAGTAGCATTTCTACCTGTAATATCTCTACTGCTACCATTAACACTAGTAGCATTTCTACCTGTAATATCTCTACTACTACCATTACCACTAGTAGCATTTCTACATGTAATATCTCTACTACTACCATTACCACTAGTAGCATTTATACCAGTAATATCTCTACTACTACCATTACCACCAGTAGCATTTATACCAGTAATATCTCTACTACTACCATTAACACTAGTAGCATTTCTACCTGTAATATCTCTACTACTACTATTACCACTAGTAGCATTTCTACCTGTAATATCTCTACTGCTACCATTAACACTAGTAGCATTTCTACCTGTAATATCTCTACTACTACCATTACCACTAGTAGCATTTATACCAGTAATATCTCTACTACTACTATTACCACCAGTAGCATTTCTACCTGTAATATCTCTACTACTACCATTACCACTAGTAGCATTTATACCAGTAATATCTCTACTACTACTATTACCACCAGTAGCATTTCTACCTGTAATATCTCTACTACTACCATTACCACTAGTAGCATTTATACCAGTAATATCTCTACTACTACTATTACCACTAGTAGCATTTCTACCTGTAATATCTCTACTACTACCTACTATAACCATTGCTACTCTGTCTCTCTCCCTCTGTCACCCTCTCTCCCCCTCTCTCCCTCTGTCCCTCTGTCTCCCTCTGTTGCCCTCTATCCCTCTCTCCCCCTCTGTCGCTCTCTCTCTATCGCCCTCTGTTGCCCTCTATCCCTCTCTCTCCCTCTGTCGCTCTCTCTCTGTCGCCCTCTGTTGCCCTCTATCCCTCTCCCCCTCTGTCGCCCTCTCTCTCTGTCACCCTCTGTCGCCCTCTATCCCTCTCTCTCCCTCTCTCTCTCTCTCTCTGTCGCCCTCTGTCGCCCTCTATCCCTCTCTCTCCGTCTGTCGCCCTCTCTCTCTCTCTCTCTGTCGCCCTCTGTCGCCCTCTATCCCTCTCTCTCCGTCTGTCGCCCTCTCTCTCTCTCTGTCGCCCTCTATCCCTCTCTCTCCGTCTGTCGCCCTCTCTCGCCCTCTGTCGCCCTCTCTTACTCTCTGTCACTCTCTCTCTCTACTTTCTCTCTCTGTCGCGCTCTCTCTACTCTCTCTCTCTGTCACCCTCTCTCTCTCTCTTTCCACCTCTCTCTAAATTCAATTCAAGGGGCTTTATTGGCATGGGAAACATATGTTAACATTGCCAAAGCAAGTGAAGTATCAAAATCGAATCAAGTTTTATTAGTCACATGCACCGAATACAACAGTTGTAGACCTTACAGTGAAATGCTTACTTACGAGCCCCTAACCAAAAATGCAGTTAAAAAAAATAGATAGTAGATAATAAACAAAAGTGAAATAAACAATACAAATTAACAGTAAACATTACACTCACAGAAGTTCCAAAAGAATAAAGACATTTCAAATGTCATATTTTGTCTCTATACAGTGTTGTAACGATGTGCAAATAGTTCAAGTACAAAATGGAAAATAAATAAACATAAATATGGGTTGTATTTACAATGGTGTTTGTTCTTTATTGGTTGCCCTTTTCTTGTGGCGACAGGTCACACATCTTGCTGCTGTGATGGCACACTGTGATATTTCACCCAGTAGATATGGGAGTTTATCAATATTGGATTTGTTTTCGAATTCTTTGTGGGTCTGTGTAATCTGAGGGAAATATGTGTCTCTAATATGGTCATACATTTGGCAGGAGGTTAGAAAGTAAGGGCAGTTTCCACCTCATTTTGTGGGCAGTGTACACATTTTCTCTCTCTCTCTCTCTTCTGTCCCTCTCTCTCTCTCTCTCTTCTGTCCCTCTCTCTCTCTCTCTCTCTTTTCTGTCCCTCTCATTTCAATAACATGTGCTTTATTGGCATGACTTAACAATGTACATATTGCCAAACCATACTTTGGAGACTAAGTGATACATTTACATCAAGTTTGTCAATGGGACAATCAGTAACAACATTAATCAGGGGTAAAAATAACCATACAATGGACAATAACAATAACAATGGCAGACACTGTCCCTCATTTTATGGCAGGTAGCAATGTAGTGCGCTGCAAACCCACAGCTCTCTGTGTCCTCCCCCAACAGGACAGGTAGCCTATTCTCATCAGAGAGGTCATTGAAACCTTGAAATTACACTGTCTAATTGTTTTATATTTTTAAAATTTTGTTAGGAAATGCAGCTCTGTCTCAGGTTCTGCTGTGGGGCAGTGGTTGCACAGCATTTCCTCTACAGGGAGCCAGGTTTTCCTGTGTCTACCCTTCTCAATGGCAAGGTTGTGCTCACTGAGACTGTACTTTGTCAAGGTTTTTCTAAGGTTTTGGTCAGTAACTTACATTTGTAATACTACAGAAAACCTTCTCGCTGTCCCTCTCTCTCGCTCTCTCTCAATTCAATTTAAGGGTATTTATTGGCATGGGAAACATATGTTTACATTGCCAAAGCAAGTTAAATAGATAATAAACAAAAGTGAAATAAACAAAACAAAACAAAAAAATGCTCTCTCTCTATGTTCCTCTCTCTGTCCCACTTTCTGTCTCTCTCTCTCTGTCTCTCTCTCTCTCTCTGTCTCTCTCTCTCTCTCTCTGTCCCACTTAATGTCTCTCTCTCTCTCTCTCTCTCTGTCCCACTTTCTGTCTCTCTCTCTCTCTCTCTCACTTTCTGTCTCCTCTCTC
>NW_021823482.1:30000-40175 GCF_901001165.1 Salmo trutta | reverse complement strand
TTATGCCATTTATGTCGTAGAGAAGTGTTAATATTCCGACCGGGAGTATGCATTGAGCCTAAACAGCCGAATAAAATTTCTCCTCAGAAGCGACTCATGCAACGCGCATCATTGAAAGGTCCTCCGAGCATCCACTTACAAAAGGCGATAATATATTTCAACCTGAGGTTCCCTCGTAAACCTTCAGTTATTTCGCGGGCTCTGAGAGCCTATTGGAGCCCTGGGAATTGTCACGTTACAGCTAAGATCCTTACTTTTCAATAAAAAGAGGTAAGACGCACGACTCCTTGTCAGACAGGGTACTTCCTGCTTGAAGCCTTGTCAGGTTTTTGCCTGCCATAGGAGTTCTGTTATACTCACAGACACCATTCAAACAGTTTAGAAAATTCAGAGTGTTTTCTATCCAAACCTGAACAATAATATGCATATTCTAGCTTCTGAGTTGGTGTAGGAGGCAGTTAAAAATGGGAACATATTTTTTCCAAAATTCTCAATACTGCCCCCTATACCAAACAGGTTAAAATATTAATTGATCTAATTTTGCTTAATATTCATTTGTCAAAACTCATCATCAGTTTGCTGTCGCGGCTGAAGAAGACAGAATGTGAAAGACACAGCAGATGAACTACAAAAGATTTGAACTGAAGCCTGGTCAACAGTTTGGAAGACTGCTATGCTCACAAGTATAGCACAAACACTCACATGAGGTTCAATCTTTCCAAGCACCATGGACAACAACAAATGATATACTCATTTTCATTGCCGCAGAAAGCAAAAAATGTTATACTTGTGTAAGGCTCGTTGGTCTAGGGGTATGATTCTCGCTTAGGGTGCGAGAGGTCCCGGGTTCAAATCCTGGATGAGCCCTTTTGCAGATATTTTAACAAGCTCAGACAGGCAGATCTCGGTCCACTGGTCGCAGGACGAGGTGGCTGAATGGTTTAGGCGATGGACTGCTAATCTATTGTGATATTCACTAGTTGGCTCAATGTCGCACTTCATTTAGAAAACCTGCAAAAAGCCCAAAGATTTTGGATTCTACAAACAGAAGTTGGCACATAGAGGGTTCCGAATTCAGACGAGTCCCTAGACACTTGTGGGGGACGTAGAGAAAAATTGAGAACACCACCGTGTTCGCGAGGGTCTCCTCTTTCCAGGGAGGGGTCATAGGATTTTGTAGGTCAAACGGTTCAGAAGCTACCGATGTTTTTGTGAGAAGACCGATTATAGGTATGTCTCATGGTTTGACAAACACCGCTCTAGCTCCACCACCTTTCATTGCAGATGTGGAGGTGTAACATAAACAGTTATGGAGGCTTGAGACAGATACGACTCGTCTCAATCTCTCTAGTTGAAAACTGATCGATTTGAATGGGTATTTTTTACATTCGTTTACTTTGATTCACTTACTGATGCATCAATCGACTCAAAATAAATGAGCTCCATTCTTTTTGAAGTTTTATTTTTTCGTTTTTCTCTTTTAAAATATTAATTGATCTAATTTTGCTTAATATTCATTTGTCAAAACTCATCATCAGTTTGCTGTCGCGGCTGAAGAAGACAGAATGTGAAAGACACAGCAGATGAACTACAAAAGATTTGAACTGAAGCCTGGTCAACAGTTTGGAAGACTGCTATGCTCACAAGTATAGCACAAACACTCACATGAGGTTCAATCTTTCCAAGCACCATGGACAACAACAAATGATATACTCATTTTCATTGCCGCAGAAAGCAAAAATTTTTATACTTGTGTAAGGCTCGTTGGTCTAGGGGTATGATTCTCGCTTAGGGTGCGAGAGGTCCCGGGTTCAAATCCTGGATGAGCCCTTTTGCAGATATTTTAACAAGCTCAGACAGGCAGATCTCGGTCCACTGGTCGCAGGACGAGGTGGCTGAATGGTTTAGGCGATGGACTGCTAATCTATTGTGATATTCACTAGTTGGCTCAATGTCGCACTTCATTTAGAAAACCTGCAAAAAGCCCAAAGATTTTGGATTCTACAAACAGAAGTTGGCACATAGAGGGTTCCGAATTCAGACGAGTCCCTAGACACTTGTGGGGGACGTAGAGAAAAATTGAGAACACCACCGTGTTCGCGAGGGTCTCCTCTTTCCAGGGAGGGGTCATAGGATTTTGTAGGGCAAACGGTTCAGAAGCTACCGATGTTTTTGTGAGAAGACCGATTATAGGTATGTCTCATGGTTTGACAAACACCGCTCTAGCTCCAACACCTTTCATTGCAGATGCGGAGGTGTAACATAAACAGTTATGGAGGCTTGAGACAGATACGACTCGTCTCAATCTCTCTAGTTGAAAACTGATCGATTTGAATGGGTATTTTTTACATTCGTTTACTTTGATTCACTTACTGATGCATCAATCGACTCAAAATAAATGAGCTCCATTCTTTTTGAAGTTTTATTTTTTCGTTTTTCTCTTTTAACCTCTCTGGGCTATGTGGGACGATTTCGTCCCACCTACGTAACAGCCACTTCAATCCAGTGGCGCGATTTTTGAATCGTTAGAAATGCTATAACTTCAATTTCTCAAACATATGACTATTTCACAGCTATTTAAAGACAAGAATCTCGTTAATCTAACCCCACTGTCCGATTTCAAAAAGGCTTTACAACAAAAGCAAAACATTAGATTATGTCAGCAGAGTACCCAGCCAGAAATAATCACACAGCCATTTTTCAAGCTAGCATATCATGTCACATAAACCCAAACCATATCTAAATGCAGCACTAACCTTTGATGATCTTCATCAGATGACACACCTAGGACATTGTGTTATACAATACATGCATGTCTGTTCAATCAAGTTCATATTTATATCAAAAACCAGCTTTTTACATTAGCATGTGACGTTCAGAACTAGCATTCCCACCGAACACTTCCGGTGATTTTACTAAATTACTCACGATAAACGTTCACAAAAAGCATAACAATTATTTTAAGAATTATAGATACATTACCCCTCTATGCACTCGATATGTCCGATTTTAAAATAGCTTTTCGGATGAAGCACATTTTGCAATAATCTAA
Organism: Salmo trutta; assembly: GCF_901001165.1. Lineage (NCBI taxonomy): Eukaryota > Metazoa > Chordata > Actinopteri > Salmoniformes > Salmonidae > Salmo > Salmo trutta. The sequence goes on along the minus strand of NW_021823482.1, from coordinate 37,123 downwards.
GTACATAGCCCGGCATTACAGGGCTAGCTATTTAGATACCCACCCAGTTCAGCCTCCACCAAAATCACATTTCCTATAAGAAAAATGTTCTTACCTTGCTTGTTCTTCATCAGAATACACTGCCAGGACTTCTACTTCAATAACAAATGTTGGTTTGGTCCCAAATAATCCATCGTTATGTTCCAACAGCGACGTTTTGTTCGTGAGTTCTAGAATGCTTCTTCGCGGTGTCGCGCATGGCGCATTGGCGTGTCAAAAATGTCTAAATATTCCATTACCGTACTTCGAAGCATGTCAACCGCTGTTTAAAACCAATTTTTATGCCATTTATGTCGTAGAGAAGTGTTAATATTCCGACCGGGAGTATGCATTGAGCCTAAACAGCCGAATAAAATTTCTCCTCAGAAGCGACTCATGCACGCGCATCATTGAAAGGTCCTCCGAGCATCCACTTACAAAAGGCGATAATATATTTCAACCTGAGGTTCCCTCGTAAACCTTCAGTTATTTCGCGGGCTCTGAGAGCCTATTGGAGCCCTGGGAATTGTCACGTTACAGCTAAGATCCTTACTTTTCAATAAAAAGAGGTAAGACGCACGACTCCTTGTCAGACAGGGTACTTCCTGCTTGAAGCCTTGTCAGGTTTTTGCCTGCCATAGGAGTTCTGTTATACTCACAGACACCATTCAAACAGTTTTAGAAAATTCAGAGTGTTTTCTATCCAAACCTGAACAATAATATGCATATTCTAGCTTCTGAGTTGGTGTAGGAGGCAGTTAAAAATGGGAACATATTTTTTCCAAAATTCTCAATACTGCCCCCTATACCAAACAGGTTAAAATATTAATTGATCTAATTTTGCTTAATATTCATTTGTCAAAACTCATCATCAGTTTGCTGTCGCGGCTGAAGAAGACAGAATGTGAAAGACACAGCAGATGAACTACAAAAGATTTGAACTGAAGCCTGGTCAACAGTTTGGAAGACTGCTATGCTCACAAGTATAGCACAAACACTCACATGAGGTTCAATCTTTCCAAGCACCATGGACAACAACAAATGATATACTCATTTTCATTGCCGCAGAAAGCAAAATTTTTTATACTTGTGTAAGGCTCGTTGGTCTAGGGGTATGATTCTCGCTTAGGGTGCGAGAGGTCCCGGGTTCAAATCCTGGATGAGCCCTTTTGCAGATATTTTAACAAGCTCAGACAGGCAGATCTCGGTCCACTGGTCGCAGGACGAGGTGGCTGAATGGTTTAGGCGATGGACTGCTAATCTATTGTGATATTCACTAGTTGGCTCAATGTCGCACTTCATTTAGAAAACCTGCAAAAAGCCCAAAGATTTTGGATTCTACAAACAGAAGTTGGCACATAGAGGGTTCCGAATTCAGACGAGTCCCTAGACACTTGTGGGAAACGTAGAGAGAAATTGAGAACACCACCGTGTTCGCGAGGGTCTCCTCTTTCCAGGGAGGGGTCATAGGATTTTGTAGGTCAAACGGTTCAGATGCTACAGATGTTTTTGTGAGAAGACCGATTATAGGTATGTCTCATGGTTTGACAAACACCGCTCTAGCTCCACCACCTTTCATTGCAGATGTGGAGGTGTAACATAAACAGTTATGGAGGCTTGAGACAGATACGACTCGTCTCAATCTCTCTAGTTGAAAACTGATCGATTTGAATGGGTATTTTTTACATTCGTTTACTTTGATTCACTTACTGATGCATCAATCGACTCAAAATAAATGAGCTCCATTCTTTTTGAAGTTTTATTTTTTCGTTTTTCTCTTTTAACCTCTCTGGGCTATGTGGGACGATTTCGTCCCACCTACGTAACAGCCACTTCAATCCAGTGGCGCGATTTTTGAATCGTTAGAAATGCTATAACTTCAATTTCTCAAACATATGACTATTTCACAGCTATTTAAAGACAAGAATCTCGTTAATCTAACCCCACTGTCCGATTTCAAAAAGGCTTTACAACAAAAGCAAAACATTAGATTATGTCAGCAGAGTACCCAGCCAGAAATAATCACACAGCCATTTTTCAAGCTAGCATATCATGTCACATAAACCCAAACCATATCTAAATGCAGCACTAACCTTTGATGATCTTCATCAGATGACACACCTAGGACATTGTGTTATACAATACATGCATGTCTGTTCAATCAAGTTCATATTTATATCAAAAACCAGCTTTTTACATTAGCATGTGACGTTCAGAACTAGCATTCCCACCGAACACTTCCGGTGATTTTACTAAATTACTCACGATAAACGTTCACAAAAAGCATAACAATTATTTTAAGAATTATAGATACATTACCCCTCTATGCACTCGATATGTCCGATTTTAAAATAGCTTTTCGGATGAAGCACATTTTGCAATAATCTAAGTACATAGCCCGGCATTACAGGGCTAGCTATTTAGATACCCACCCAGTTCAGCCTCCACCAAAATCACATTTCCTATAAGAAAAATGTTCTTACCTTGCTTGTTCTTCATCAGAATACACTGCCAGGACTTCTACTTCAATAACAAATGTTGGTTTGGTCCCAAATAATCCATCGTTATGTTCCAACAGCGACGTTTTGTTCGTGAGTTCTAGAATGCTTCTTCGCGGTGTCGCGCATGGCGCATTGGCGTGTCAAAAATGTCTAAATATTCCATTACCGTACTTCGAAGCATGTCAACCGCTGTTTAAAACCAATTTTTATGCCATTTATGTCGTAGAGAAGTGTTAATATTCCGACCGGGAGTATGCATTGAGCCTAAACAGCCGAATAAAATTTCTCCTCAGAAGCGACTCATGCACGCGCATCATTGAAAGGTCCTCCGAGCATCCACTTACAAAAGGCGATAATATATTTCAACCTGAGGTTCCCTCGTAAACCTTCAGTTATTTCGCGGGCTCTGAGAGCCTATTGGAGCCCTGGGAATTGTCACGTTACAGCTAAGATCCTTACTTTTCAATAAAAAGAGGTAAGACGCACGACTCCTTGTCAGACAGGGTACTTCCTGCTTGAAGCCTTGTCAGGTTTTTGCCTGCCATAGGAGTTCTGTTATACTCACAGACACCATTCAAACAGTTTTAGAAAATTCAGAGTGTTTTCTATCCAAACCTGAACAATAATATGCATATTCTAGCTTCTGAGTTGGTGTAGGAGGCAGTTAAAAATGGGAACATATTTTTTCCAAAATTCTCAATACTGCCCCCTATACCAAACAGGTTAAAATATTAATTGATCTAATTTTGCTTAATATTCATTTGTCAAAACTCATCATCAGTTTGCTGTCGCGGCTGAAGAAGACAGAATGTGAAAGACACAGCAGATGAACTACAAAAGATTTGAACTGAAGCCTGGTCAACAGTTTGGAAGACTGCTATGCTCACAAGTATAGCACAAACACTCACATGAGGTTCAATCTTTCCAAGCACCATGGACAACAACAAATGATATACTCATTTTCATTGCCGCAGAAAGCAAAAAATGTTATACTTGTGTAAGGCTCGTTGGTCTAGGGGTATGATTCTCGCTTAGGGTGCGAGAGGTCCCGGGTTCAAATCCTGGATGAGCCCTTTTGCAGATATTTTAACAAGCTCAGACAGGCAGATCTCGGTCCACTGGTCGCAGGACGAGGTGGCTGAATGGTTTAGGCGATGGACTGCTAATCTATTGTGATATTCACTAGTTGGCTCAATGTCGCACTTCATTTAGAAAACCTGCAAAAAGCCCAAAGATTTTGGATTCTACAAACAGAAGTTGGCACATAGAGGGTTCCGAATTCAGACGAGTCCCTAGACACTTGTGGGGGACGTAGAGAAAAATTGAGAACACCACCGTGTTCGCGAGGGTCTCCTCTTTCCAGGGAGGGGTCATAGGATTTTGTAGGTCAAACGGTTCAGAAGCTACCGATGTTTTTGTGAGAAGACCGATTATAGGTATGTCTCATGGTTTGACAAACACCGCTCTAGCTCCACCACCTTTCATTGCAGATGTGGAGGTGTAACATAAACAGTTATGGAGGCTTGAGACAGATACGACTCGTCTCAATCTCTCTAGTTGAAAACTGATCGATTTGAATGGGTATTTTTTACATTCGTTTACTTTGATTCACTTACTGATGCATCAATCGACTCAAAATAAATGAGCTCCATTCTTTTTGAAGTTTTATTTTTTCGTTTTTCTCTTTTAAAATATTAATTGATCTAATTTTGCTTAATATTCATTTGTCAAAACTCATCATCAGTTTGCTGTCGCGGCTGAAGAAGACAGAATGTGAAAGACACAGCAGATGAACTACAAAAGATTTGAACTGAAGCCTGGTCAACAGTTTGGAAGACTGCTATGCTCACAAGTATAGCACAAACACTCACATGAGGTTCAATCTTTCCAAGCACCATGGACAACAACAAATGATATACTCATTTTCATTGCCGCAGAAAGCAAAAATTTTTATACTTGTGTAAGGCTCGTTGGTCTAGGGGTATGATTCTCGCTTAGGGTGCGAGAGGTCCCGGGTTCAAATCCTGGATGAGCCCTTTTGCAGATATTTTAACAAGCTCAGACAGGCAGATCTCGGTCCACTGGTCGCAGGACGAGGTGGCTGAATGGTTTAGGCGATGGACTGCTAATCTATTGTGATATTCACTAGTTGGCTCAATGTCGCACTTCATTTAGAAAACCTGCAAAAAGCCCAAAGATTTTGGATTCTACAAACAGAAGTTGGCACATAGAGGGTTCCGAATTCAGACGAGTCCCTAGACACTTGTGGGGGACGTAGAGAAAAATTGAGAACACCACCGTGTTCGCGAGGGTCTCCTCTTTCCAGGGAGGGGTCATAGGATTTTGTAGGTCAAACGGTTCAGAAGCTACCGATGTTTTTGTGAGAAGACCGATTATAGGTATGTCTCATGGTTTGACAAACACCGCTCTAGCTCCACCACCTTTCATTGCAGATGTGGAGGTGTAACATAAACAGTTATGGAGGCTTGAGACAGATACGACTCGTCTCAATCTCTCTAGTTGAAAACTGATCGATTTGAATGGGTATTTTTTACATTCGTTTACTTTGATTCACTTACTGATGCATCAATCGACTCAAAATAAATGAGCTCCATTCTTTTTGAAGTTTTATTTTTTCGTTTTTCTCTTTTAACCTCTCTGGGCTATGTGGGACGATTTCGTCCCACCTACGTAACAGCCACTTCAATCCAGTGGCGCGATTTTTGAATCGTTAGAAATGCTATAACTTCAATTTCTCAAACATATGACTATTTCACAGCTATTTAAAGACAAGAATCTCGTTAATCTAACCCCACTGTCCGATTTCAAAAAGGCTTTACAACAAAAGCAAAACATTAGATTATGTCAGCAGAGTACCCAGCCAGAAATAATCACACAGCCATTTTTCAAGCTAGCATATCATGTCACATAAACCCAAACCATATCTAAATGCAGCACTAACCTTTGATGATCTTCATCAGATGACACACCTAGGACATTGTGTTATACAATACATGCATGTCTGTTCAATCAAGTTCATATTTATATCAAAAACCAGCTTTTTACATTAGCATGTGACGTTCAGAACTAGCATTCCCACCGAACACTTCCGGTGATTTTACTAAATTACTCACGATAAACGTTCACAAAAAGCATAACAATTATTTTAAGAATTATAGATACATTACCCCTCTATGCACTCGATATGTCCGATTTTAAAATAGCTTTTCGGATGAAGCACATTTTGCAATAATCTAAGTACATAGCCCGGCATTACAGGGCTAGCTATTTAGATACCCACCCAGTTCAGCCTCCACCAAAATCACATTTCCTATAAGAAAAATGTTCTTACCTTGCTTGTTCTTCATCAGAATACACTGCCAGGACTTCTACTTCAATAACAAATGTTGGTTTGGTCCCAAATAATCCATCGTTATGTTCCAACAGCGACGTTTTGTTCGTGAGTTCTAGAATGCTTCTTCGCGGTGTCGCGCATGGCGCATTGGCGTGTCAAAAATGTCTAAATATTCCATTACCGTACTTCGAAGCATGTCAACCGCTGTTTAAAACCAATTTTTATGCCATTTATGTCGTAGAGAAGTGTTAATATTCCGACCGGGAGTATGCATTGAGCCTAAACAGCCGAATAAAATTTCTCCTCAGAAGCGACTCATGCACGCGCATCATTGAAAGGTCCTCCGAGCATCCACTTACAAAAGGCGATAATATATTTCAACCTGAGGTTCCCTCGTAAACCTTCAGTTATTTCGCGGGCTCTGAGAGCCTATTGGAGCCCTGGGAATTGTCACGTTACAGCTAAGATCCTTACTTTTCAATAAAAAGAGGTAAGACGCACGACTCCTTGTCAGACAGGGTACTTCCTGCTTGAAGCCTTGTCAGGTTTTTGCCTGCCATAGGAGTTCTGTTATACTCACAGACACCATTCAAACAGTTTTAGAAAATTCAGAGTGTTTTCTATCCAAACCTGAACAATAATATGCATATTCTAGCTTCTGAGTTGGTGTAGGAGGCAGTTAAAAATGGGAACATATTTTTTCCAAAATCTCAATACTGCCCCCTATACCAAACAGGTTAAAATATTAATTGATCTAATTTTGCTTAATATTCATTTGTCAAAACTCATCATCAGTTTGCTGTCGCGGCTGAAGAAGACAGAATGTGAAAGACACAGCAGATGAACTACAAAAGATTTGAACTGAAGCCTGGTCAACAGTTTGGAAGACTGCTATGCTCACAAGTATAGCACAAACACTCACATGAGGTTCAATCTTTCCAAGCACCATGGACAACAACAAATGATATACTCATTTTCATTGCCGCAGAAAGCAAAAAATGTTATACTTGTGTAAGGCTCGTTGGTCTAGGGGTATGATTCTCGCTTAGGGTGCGAGAGGTCCCGGGTTCAAATCCTGGATGAGCCCTTTTGCAGATATTTTAACAAGCTCAGACAGGCAGATCTCGGTCCACTGGTCGCAGGACGAGGTGGCTGAATGGTTTAGGCGATGGACTGCTAATCTATTGTGATATTCACTAGTTGGCTCAATGTCGCACTTCATTTAGAAAACCTGCAAAAAGCCCAAAGA
>NW_021823482.1:0-25000 GCF_901001165.1 Salmo trutta | reverse complement strand
AGAAGACCGATTATAGGTATGTCTCATGGTTTGACAAACACCGCTCTAGCTCCACCACCTTTCATTGCAGATGTGGAGGTGTAACATAAACAGTTATGGAGGCTTGAGACAGATACGACTCGTCTCAATCTCTCTAGTTGAAAACTGATCGATTTGAATGGGTATTTTTTACATTTGTTTACTTTGATTCACTTACTGATGCATCAATCGACTCAAAATAAATGAGCTCCATTCTTTTTGAAGTTTTATTTTTTCGTTTTTCTCTTTTAAAATATTAATTGATCTAATTTTGCTTAATATTCATTTGTCAAAACTCATCATCAGTTTGCTGTCGCGGCTGAAGAAGACAGAATGTGAAAGACACAGCAGATGAACTACAAAAGATTTGAACTGAAGCGTGGTCAACAGTTTGGAAGACTGCTATGCTCACAAGTATAGCACAAACACTCACATGAGGTTCAATCTTTCCAAGCACCATGGACAACAACAAATGATATACTCATTTTCATTGCCGCAGAAAGCAAAAAATGTTATACTTGTGTAAGGCTCGTTGGTCTAGGGGTATGATTCTCGCTTAGGGTGCGAGAGGTCCCGGGTTCAAATCCTGGATGAGCCCTTTTGCAGATATTTTAACAAGCTCAGACAGGCAGATCTCGGTCCACTGGTCGCAGGACGAGGTGGCTGAATGGTTTAGGCGATGGACTGCTAATCTATTGTGATATTCACTAGTTGGCTCAATGTCGCACTTCATTTAGAAAACCTGCAAAAAGCCCAAAGATTTTGGATTCTACAAACAGAAGTTGGCACATAGAGGGTTCCGAATTCAGACGAGTCCCTAGACACTTGTGGGGGACGTAGAGAAAAATTGAGAACACCACCGTGTTCGCGAGGGTCTCCTCTTTCCAGGGAGGGGTCATAGGATTTTGTAGGTCAAACGGTTCAGAAGCTACCGATGTTTTTGTGAGAAGACCGATTATAGGTATGTCTCATGGTTTGACAAACACCGCTCTAGCTCCACCACCTTTCATTGCAGATGTGGAGGTGTAACATAAACAGTTATGGAGGCTTGAGACAGATACGACTCGTCTCAATCTCTCTAGTTGAAAACTGATCGATTTGAATGGGTATTTTTTACATTCGTTTACTTTGATTCACTTACTGATGCATCAATCGACTCAAAATAAATGAGCTCCATTCTTTTTGAAGTTTTATTTTTTCGTTTTTCTCTTTTAAAATATTAATTGATCTAATTTTGCTTAATATTCATTTGTCAAAACTCATCATCAGTTTGCTGTCGCGGCTGAAGAAGACAGAATGTGAAAGACACAGCAGATGAACTACAAAAGATTTGAACTGAAGCCTGGTCAACAGTTTGGAAGACTGCTATGCTCACAAGTATAGCACAAACACTCACATGAGGTTCAATCTTTCCAAGCACCATGGACAACAACAAATGATATACTCATTTTCATTGCCGCAGAAAGCAAAAAATGTTATACTTGTGTAAGGCTCGTTGGTCTAGGGGTATGATTCTCGCTTAGGGTGCGAGAGGTCCCGGGTTCAAATCCTGGATGAGCCCTTTTGCAGATATTTTAACAAGCTCAGACAGGCAGATCTCGGTCCACTGGTCGCAGGACGAGGTGGCTGAATGGTTTAGGCGATGGACTGCTAATCTATTGTGATATTCACTAGTTGGCTCAATGTCGCACTTCATTTAGAAAACCTGCAAAAAGCCCAAAGATTTTGGATTCTACAAACAGAAGTTGGCACATAGAGGGTTCCGAATTCAGACGAGTCCCTAGACACTTGTGGGGGACGTAGAGAAAAATTGAGAACACCACCGTGTTCGCGAGGGTCTCCTCTTTCCAGGGAGGGGTCATAGGATTTTGTAGGTCAAACGGTTCAGAAGCTACCGATGTTTTTGTGAGAAGACCGATTATAGGTATGTCTCATGGTTTGACAAACACCGCTCTAGCTCCACCACCTTTCATTGCAGATGTGGAGGTGTAACATAAACAGTTATGGAGGCTTGCGATAGATACGACTTGTCTCAATCTCTCTAGTTGAAAACTGATCGATTTGAATGGGTATTTTTTACATTCGTTTACTTTGATTCACTTACTGATGCATCAATCGACTCAAAATAAATGAGCTCCATTCTTTTTGAAGTTTTATTTTTTCGTTTTTCTCTTTTAAAATATTAATTGATCTAATTTTGCTTAATATTCATTTGTCAAAACTCATCATCAGTTTGCTGTCGCGGCTGAAGAAGACAGAATGTGAAAGACACAGCAGATGAACTACAAAATATTTGAACTGAAGCCTGGTCAACAGTTTGGAAGACTGCTATGTTCACAAGTATAGCACAAACACTCACATGAGGTTCAATCTTTCCAAGCACCATGGACAACAACAAATGATATACTCATTTTCATTGCCGCAGAAAGCAAAAATTTTTATACTTGTGTAAGGCTCGTTGGTCTAGGGGTATGATTCTCGCTTAGGGTGCGAGAGGTCCCGGGTTCAAATCCTGGATGAGCCCTTTTGCAGATATTTTAACAAGCTCAGACAGGCAGATCTCGGTCCACTGGTCGCAGGACGAGGTGGCTGAATGGTTTAGGCGATGGACTGCTAATCTATTGTGATATTCACTAGTTGGCTCAATGTCGCACTTCATTTAGAAAACCTGCAAAAAGCCCAAAGATTTTGGATTCTACAAACAGAAGTTGGCACATAGAGGGTTCCGAATTCAGACGAGTCCCTAGACACTTGTGGGGGACGTAGAGAAAAATTGAGAACACCACCGTGTTCGCGAGGGTCTCCTCTTTCCAGGGAGGGGTCATAGGATTTTGTAGGTCAAACGGTTCAGAAGCTACCGATGTTTTTGTGAGAAGACCGATTATAGGTATGTCTCATGGTTTGACAAACACCGCTCTAGCTCCACCACCTTTCATTGCAGATGTGGAGGTGTAACATAAACAGTTATGGAGGCTTGAGACAGATACGACTCGTCTCAATCTCTCTAGTTGAAAACTGATCGATTTGAATGGGTATTTTTTACATTCGTTTACTTTGATTCACTTACTGATGCATCAATCGACTCAAAATAAATGAGCTCCATTCTTTTTGAAGTTTTATTTTTTCGTTTTTCTCTTTTAACCTCTCTGGGCTATGTGGGACGATTTCGTCCCACCTACGTAACAGCCACTTCAATCCAGTGGCGCGATTTTTGAATCGTTAGAAATGCTATAACTTCAATTTCTCAAACATATGACTATTTCACAGCTATTTAAAGACAAGAATCTCGTTAATCTAACCCCACTGTCCGATTTCAAAAAGGCTTTACAACAAAAGCAAAACATTAGATTATGTCAGCAGAGTACCCAGCCAGAAATAATCACACAGCCATTTTTCAAGCTAGCATATCATGTCACATAAACCCAAACCATATCTAAATGCAGCACTAACCTTTGATGATCTTCATCAGATGACACACCTAGGACATTGTGTTATACAATACATGCATGTCTGTTCAATCAAGTTCATATTTATATCAAAAACCAGCTTTTTACATTAGCATGTGACGTTCAGAACTAGCATTCCCACCGAACACTTCCGGTGATTTTACTAAATTACTCACGATAAACGTTCACAAAAAGCATAACAATTATTTTAAGAATTATAGATACATTACCCCTCTATGCACTCGATATGTCCGATTTTAAAATAGCTTTTCGGATGAAGCACATTTTGCAATAATCTAAGTACATAGCCCGGCATTACAGGGCTAGCTATTTAGATACCCACCCAGTTCAGCCTCCACCAAAATCACATTTCCTATAAGAAAAATGTTCTTACCTTGCTTGTTCTTCATCAGAATACACTGCCAGGACTTCTACTTCAATAACAAATGTTGGTTTGGTCCCAAATAATCCATCGTTATGTTCCAACAGCGACGTTTTGTTCGTGAGTTCTAGAATGCTTCTTCGCGGTGTCGCGCATGGCGCATTGGCGTGTCAAAAATGTCTAAATATTCCATTACCGTACTTCGAAGCATGTCAACCGCTGTTTAAAACCAATTTTTATGCCATTTATGTCGTAGAGAAGTGTTAATATTCCGACCGGGAGTATGCATTGAGCCTAAACAGCCGAATAAAATTTCTCCTCAGAAGCGACTCATGCACGCGCATCATTGAAAGGTCCTCCGAGCATCCACTTACAAAAGGCGATAATATATTTCAACCTGAGGTTCCCTCGTAAACCTTCAGTTATTTCGCGGGCTCTGAGAGCCTATTGGAGCCCTGGGAATTGTCACGTTACAGCTAAGATCCTTACTTTTCAATAAAAAGAGGTAAGACGCACGACTCCTTGTCAGACAGGGTACTTCCTGCTTGAAGCCTTGTCAGGTTTTTGCCTGCCATAGGAGTTCTGTTATACTCACAGACACCATTCAAACAGTTTTAGAAAATTCAGAGTGTTTTCTATCCAAACCTGAACAATAATATGCATATTCTAGCTTCTGAGTTGGTGTAGGAGGCAGTTAAAAATGGGAACATATTTTTTTCCAAAATTCTCAATACTGCCCCCTATACCAAACAGGTTAAAATATTAATTGATCTAATTTTGCTTAATATTCATTTGTCAAAACTCATCATCAGTTTGCTGTCGCGGCTGAAGAAGACAGAATGTGAAAGACACAGCAGATGAACTACAAAAGATTTGAACTGAAGCCTGGTCAACAGTTTGGAAGACTGCTATGCTCACAAGTATAGCACAAACACTCACATGAGGTTCAATCTTTCCAAGCACCATGGACAACAACAAATGATATACTCATTTTCATTGCCGCAGAAAGCAAAAAATGTTATACTTGTGTAAGGCTCGTTGGTCTAGGGGTATGATTCTCGCTTAGGGTGCGAGAGGTCCCGGGTTCAAATCCTGGATGAGCCCTTTTGCAGATATTTTAACAAGCTCAGACAGGCAGATCTCGGTCCACTGGTCGCAGGACGAGGTGGCTGAATGGTTTAGGCGATGGACTGCTAATCTATTGTGATATTCACTAGTTGGCTCAATGTCGCACTTCATTTAGAAAACCTGCAAAAAGCCCAAAGATTTTGGATTCTACAAACAGAAGTTGGCACATAGAGGGTTCCGAATTCAGACGAGTCCCTAGACACTTGTGGGGGACGTAGAGAAAAATTGAGAACACCACCGTGTTCGCGAGGGTCTCCTCTTTCCAGGGAGGGGTCATAGGATTTTGTAGGTCAAACGGTTCAGAAGCTACCGATGTTTTTGTGAGAAGACCGATTATAGGTATGTCTCATGGTTTGACAAACACCGCTCTAGCTCCACCACCTTTCATTGCAGATGTGGAGGTGTAACATAAACAGTTATGGAGGCTTGAGACAGATACGACTCGTCTCAATCTCTCTAGTTGAAAACTGATCGATTTGAATGGGTATTTTTTACATTCGTTTACTTTGATTCACTTACTGATGCATCAATCGACTCAAAATAAATGAGCTCCATTCTTTTTGAAGTTTTATTTTTTCGTTTTTCTCTTTTAACCTCTCTGGGCTATGTGGGACGATTTCGTCCCACCTACGTAACAGCCACTTCAATCCAGTGGCGCGATTTTTGAATCGTTAGAAATGCTATAACTTCAATTTCTCAAACATATGACTATTTCACAGCTATTTAAAGACAAGAATCTCGTTAATCTAACCCCACTGTCCGATTTCAAAAAGGCTTTACAACAAAAGCAAAACATTAGATTATGTCAGCAGAGTACCCAGCCAGAAATAATCACACAGCCATTTTTCAAGCTAGCATATCATGTCACATAAACCCAAACCATATCTAAATGCAGCACTAACCTTTGATGATCTTCATCAGATGACACACCTAGGACATTGTGTTATACAATACATGCATGTCTGTTCAATCAAGTTCATATTTATATCAAAAACCAGCTTTTTACATTAGCATGTGACGTTCAGAACTAGCATTCCCACCGAACACTTCCGGTGATTTTACTAAATTACTCACGATAAACGTTCACAAAAAGCATAACAATTATTTTAAGAATTATAGATACATTACCCCTCTATGCACTCGATATGTCCGATTTTAAAATAGCTTTTCGGATGAAGCACATTTTGCAATAATCTAAGTACATAGCCCGGCATTACAGGGCTAGCTATTTAGATACCCACCCAGTTCAGCCTCCACCAAAATCACATTTCCTATAAGAAAAATGTTCTTACCTTGCTTGTTCTTCATCAGAATACACTGCCAGGACTTCTACTTCAATAACAAATGTTGGTTTGGTCCCAAATAATCCATCGTTATGTTCCAACAGCGACGTTTTGTTCGTGAGTTCTAGAATGCTTCTTCGCGGTGTCGCGCATGGCGCATTGGCGTGTCAAAAATGTCTAAATATTCCATTACCGTACTTCGAAGCATGTCAACCGCTGTTTAAAACCAATTTTTATGCCATTTATGTCGTAGAGAAGTGTTAATATTCCGACCGGGAGTATGCATTGAGCCTAAACAGCCGAATAAAATTTCTCCTCAGAAGCGACTCATGCACGCGCATCATTGAAAGGTCCTCCGAGCATCCACTTACAAAAGGCGATAATATATTTCAACCTGAGGTTCCCTCGTAAACCTTCAGTTATTTCGCGGGCTCTGAGAGCCTATTGGAGCCCTGGGAATTGTCACGTTACAGCTAAGATCCTTACTTTTCAATAAAAAGAGGTAAGACGCACGACTCCTTGTCAGACAGGGTACTTCCTGCTTGAAGCCTTGTCAGGTTTTTGCCTGCCATAGGAGTTCTGTTATACTCACAGACACCATTCAAACAGTTTTAGAAAATTCAGAGTGTTTTCTATCCAAACCTGAACAATAATATGCATATTCTAGCTTCTGAGTTGGTGTAGGAGGCAGTTAAAAATGGGAACATATTTTTTCCAAAATTCTCAATACTGCCCCCTATACCAAACAGGTTAAAATATTAATTGATCTAATTTTGCTTAATATTCATTTGTCAAAACTCATCATCAGTTTGCTGTCGCGGCTGAAGAAGACAGAATGTGAAAGACACAGCAGATGAACTACAAAAGATTTGAACTGAAGCCTGGTCAACAGTTTGGAAGACTGCTATGCTCACAAGTATAGCACAAACACTCACATGAGGTTCAATCTTTCCAAGCACCATGGACAACAACAAATGATATACTCATTTTCATTGCCGCAGAAAGCAAAAAATGTTATACTTGTGTAAGGCTCGTTGGTCTAGGGGTATGATTCTCGCTTAGGGTGCGAGAGGTCCCGGGTTCAAATCCTGGATGAGCCCTTTTGCAGATATTTTAACAAGCTCAGACAGGCAGATCTCGGTCCACTGGTCGCAGGACGAGGTGGCTGAATGGTTTAGGCGATGGACTGCTAATCTATTGTGATATTCACTAGTTGGCTCAATGTCGCACTTCATTTAGAAAACCTGCAAAAAGCCCAAAGATTTTGGATTCTACAAACAGAAGTTGGCACATAGAGGGTTCCGAATTCAGACGAGTCCCTAGACACTTGTGGGGGACGTAGAGAAAAATTGAGAACACCACCGTGTTCGCGAGGGTCTCCTCTTTCCAGGGAGGGGTCATAGGATTTTGTAGGTCAAACGGTTCAGAAGCTACCGATGTTTTTGTGAGAAGACCGATTATAGGTATGTCTCATGGTTTGACAAACACCGCTCTAGCTCCACCACCTTTCATTGCAGATGTGGAGGTGTAACATAAACAGTTATGGAGGCTTGAGATAGATACGACTCGTCTCAATCTCTCTAGTTGAAAACTGATCGATTTGAATGGGTATTTTTTACATTCGTTTACTTTGATTCACTTACTGATGCATCAATCGACTCAAAATAAATGAGCTCCATTCTTTTTGAAGTTTTATTTTTTCGTTTTTCTCTTTTAAAATATTAATTGATCTAATTTTGCTTAATATTCATTTGTCAAAACTCATCATCAGTTTGCTGTCGCGGCTGAAGAAGACAGAATGTGAAAGACACAGCAGATGAACTACAAAATATTTGAACTGAAGCCTGGTCAACAGTTTGGAAGACTGCTATGTTCACAAGTATAGCACAAACACTCACATGAGGTTCAATCTTTCCAAGCACCATGGACAACAACAAATGATATACTCATTTTCATTGCCGCAGAAAGCAAAATTTTTTATACTTGTGTAAGGCTCGTTGGTCTAGGGGTATGATTCTCGCTTAGGGTGCGAGAGGTCCCGGGTTCAAATCCTGGATGAGCCCTTTTGCAGATATTTTAACAAGCTCAGACAGGCAGATCTCGGGCCACTGGTCGCAGGACGAGGTGGCTGAATGGTTTAGGCGATGGACTGCTAATCTATTGTGATATTCACTAGTTGGCTCAATGTCGCACTTCATTTAGAAAACCTGCAAAAAGCCCAAAGATTTTGGATTCTACAAACAGAAGTTGGCACATAGAGGGTTCCGAATTCAGACGAGTCCCTAGACACTTGTGGGGGACGTAGAGAAAAATTGAGAACACCACCGTGTTCGCGAGGGTCTCCTCTTTCCAGGGAGGGGTCATAGGATTTTGTAGGGCAAACGGTTCAGAAGCTACCGATGTTTTTGTGAGAAGACCGATTATAGGTATGTCTCATGGTTTGACAAACACCGCTCTAGCTCCAACACCTTTCATTGCAGATGCGGAGGTGTAACATAAACAGTTATGGAGGCTTGAGACAGATACGACTCGTCTCAATCTCTCTAGTTGAAAACTGATCGATTTGAATGGGTATTTTTTACATTCGTTTACTTTGATTCACTTACTGATGCATCAATCGACTCAAAATAAATGAGCTCCATTCTTTTTGAAGTTTTATTTTTTCGTTTTTCTCTTTTAACCTCTCTGGGCTATGTGGGACGATTTCGTCCCACCTACGTAACAGCCACTTCAATCCAGTGGCGCGATTTTTGAATCGTTAGAAATGCTATAACTTCAATTTCTCAAACATATGACTATTTCACAGCTATTTAAAGACAAGAATCTCGTTAATCTAACCCCACTGTCCGATTTCAAAAAGGCTTTACAACAAAAGCAAAACATTAGATTATGTCAGCAGAGTACCCAGCCAGAAATAATCACACAGCCATTTTTCAAGCTAGCATATCATGTCACATAAACCCAAACCATATCTAAATGCAGCACTAACCTTTGATGATCTTCATCAGATGACACACCTAGGACATTGTGTTATACAATACATGCATGTCTGTTCAATCAAGTTCATATTTATATCAAAAACCAGCTTTTTACATTAGCATGTGACGTTCAGAACTAGCATTCCCACCGAACACTTCCGGTGATTTTACTAAATTACTCACGATAAACGTTCACAAAAAGCATAACAATTATTTTAAGAATTATAGATACATTACCCCTCTATGCACTCGATATGTCCGATTTTAAAATAGCTTTTCGGATGAAGCACATTTTGCAATAATCTAAGTACATAGCCCGGCATTACAGGGCTAGCTATTTAGATACCCACCCAGTTCAGCCTCCACCAAAATCACATTTCCTATAAGAAAAATGTTCTTACCTTGCTTGTTCTTCATCAGAATACACTGCCAGGACTTCTACTTCAATAACAAATGTTGGTTTGGTCCCAAATAATCCATCGTTATGTTCCAACAGCGACGTTTTGTTCGTGAGTTCTAGAATGCTTCTTCGCGGTGTCGCGCATGGCGCATTGGCGTGTCAAAAATGTCTAAATATTCCATTACCGTACTTCGAAGCATGTCAACCGCTGTTTAAAACCAATTTTTATGCCATTTATGTCGTAGAGAAGTGTTAATATTCCGACCGGGAGTATGCATTGAGCCTAAACAGCCGAATAAAATTTCTCCTCAGAAGCGACTCATGCACGCGCATCATTGAAAGGTCCTCCGAGCATCCACTTACAAAAGGCGATAATATATTTCAACCTGAGGTTCCCTCGTAAACCTTCAGTTATTTCGCGGGCTCTGAGAGCCTATTGGAGCCCTGGGAATTGTCACGTTACAGCTAAGATCCTTACTTTTCAATAAAAAGAGGTAAGACGCACGACTCCTTGTCAGACAGGGTACTTCCTGCTTGAAGCCTTGTCAGGTTTTTGCCTGCCATAGGAGTTCTGTTATACTCACAGACACCATTCAAACAGTTTTAGAAAATTCAGAGTGTTTTCTATCCAAACCTGAACAATAATATGCATATTCTAGCTTCTGAGTTGGTGTAGGAGGCAGTTAAAAATGGGAACATATTTTTTCCAAAATTCTCAATACTGCCCCCTATACCAAACAGGTTAAAATATTAATTGATCTAATTTTGCTTAATATTCATTTGTCAAAACTCATCATCAGTTTGCTGTCGCGGCTGAAGAAGACAGAATGTGAAAGACACAGCAGATGAACTACAAAAGATTTGAACTGAAGCCTGGTCAACAGTTTGGAAGACTGCTATGCTCACAAGTATAGCACAAACACTCACATGAGGTTCAATCTTTCCAAGCACCATGGACAACAACAAATGATATACTCATTTTCATTGCCGCAGAAAGCAAAACAATTTTATACTTGTGTAAGGCTCGTTGGTCTAGGGGTATGATTCTCGCTTAGGGTGCGAGAGGTCCCGGGTTCAAATCCTGGATGAGCCCTTTTGCAGATATTTTAACAAGCTCAGACAGGCAGATCTCGGTCCACTGGTCGCAGGACGAGGTGGCTGAATGGTTTAGGCGATGGACTGCTAATCTATTGTGATATTCACTAGTTGGCTCAATGTCGCACTTCATTTAGAAAACCTGCAAAAAGCCCAAAGATTTTGGATTCTACAAACAGAAGTTGGCACATAGAGGGTTCCGAATTCAGACGAGTCCCTAGACACTTGTGGGGGACGTAGAGAAAAATTGAGAACACCACCGTGTTCGCGAGGGTCTCCTCTTTCCAGGGAGGGGTCATAGGATTTTGTAGGTCAAACGGTTCAGAAGCTACCGATGTTTTTGTGAGAAGACCGATTATAGGTATGTCTCATGGTTTGACAAACACCGCTCTAGCTCCAACACCTTTCATTGCAGATGCGGAGGTGTAACATAAACAGTTATGGAGGCTTGAGACAGATACGACTCGTCTCAATCTCTCTAGTTGAAAACTGATCGATTTGAATGGGTATTTTTTACATTCGTTTACTTTGATTCACTTACTGATGCATCAATCGACTCAAAATAAATGAGCTCCATTCTTTTTGAAGTTTTATTTTTTCGTTTTTCTCTTTTAACCTCTCTGGGCTATGTGGGACGATTTCGTCCCACCTACGTAACAGCCACTTCAATCCAGTGGCGCGATTTTTGAATCGTTAGAAATGCTATAACTTCAATTTCTCAAACATATGACTATTTCACAGCTATTTAAAGACAAGAATCTCGTTAATCTAACCCCACTGTCCGATTTCAAAAAGGCTTTACAACAAAAGCAAAACATTAGATTATGTCAGCAGAGTACCCAGCCAGAAATAATCACACAGCCATTTTTCAAGCTAGCATATCATGTCACATAAACCCAAACCATATCTAAATGCAGCACTAACCTTTGATGATCTTCATCAGATGACACACCTAGGACATTGTGTTATACAATACATGCATGTCTGTTCAATCAAGTTCATATTTATATCAAAAACCAGCTTTTTACATTAGCATGTGACGTTCAGAACTAGCATTCCCACCGAACACTTCCGGTGATTTTACTAAATTACTCACGATAAACGTTCACAAAAAGCATAACAATTATTTTAAGAATTATAGATACATTACCCCTCTATGCACTCGATATGTCCGATTTTAAAATAGCTTTTCGGATGAAGCACATTTTGCAATAATCTAAGTACATAGCCCGGCATTACAGGGCTAGCTATTTAGATACCCACCCAGTTCAGCCTCCACCAAAATCACATTTCCTATAAGAAAAATGTTCTTACCTTGCTTGTTCTTCATCAGAATACACTGCCAGGACTTCTACTTCAATAACAAATGTTGGTTTGGTCCCAAATAATCCATCGTTATGTTCCAACAGCGACGTTTTGTTCGTGAGTTCTAGAATGCTTCTTCGCGGTGTCGCGCATGGCGCATTGGCGTGTCAAAAATGTCTAAATATTCCATTACCGTACTTCGAAGCATGTCAACCGCTGTTTAAAACCAATTTTTATGCCATTTATGTCGTAGAGAAGTGTTAATATTCCGACCGGGAGTATGCATTGAGCCTAAACAGCCGAATAAAATTTCTCCTCAGAAGCGACTCATGCACGCGCATCATTGAAAGGTCCTCCGAGCATCCACTTACAAAAGGCGATAATATATTTCAACCTGAGGTTCCCTCGTAAACCTTCAGTTATTTCGCGGGCTCTGAGAGCCTATTGGAGCCCTGGGAATTGTCACGTTACAGCTAAGATCCTTACTTTTCAATAAAAAGAGGTAAGACGCACGACTCCTTGTCAGACAGGGTACTTCCTGCTTGAAGCCTTGTCAGGTTTTTGCCTGCCATAGGAGTTCTGTTATACTCACAGACACCATTCAAACAGTTTTAGAAAATTCAGAGTGTTTTCTATCCAAACCTGAACAATAATATGCATATTCTAGCTTCTGAGTTGGTGTAGGAGGCAGTTAAAAATGGGAACATATTTTTTCCAAAATTCTCAATACTGCCCCCTATACCAAACAGGTTAAAATATTAATTGATCTAATTTTGCTTAATATTCATTTGTCAAAACTCATCATCAGTTTGCTGTCGCGGCTGAAGAAGACAGAATGTGAAAGACACAGCAGATGAACTACAAAAGATTTGAACTGAAGCCTGGTCAACAGTTTGGAAGACTGCTATGCTCACAAGTATAGCACAAACACTCACATGAGGTTCAATCTTTCCAAGCACCATGGACAACAACAAATGATATACTCATTTTCATTGCCGCAGAAAGCAAAAAATGTTATA
The DNA here is from genome assembly GCF_901001165.1 of Salmo trutta. NCBI lineage: Eukaryota > Metazoa > Chordata > Actinopteri > Salmoniformes > Salmonidae > Salmo > Salmo trutta. Next base: position 11,946 of record NW_021823482.1, on the reverse strand, counting down.
CTTGTGTAAGGCTCGTTGGTCTAGGGGTATGATTCTCGCTTAGGGTGCGAGAGGTCCCGGGTTCAAATCCTGGATGAGCCCTTTTGCAGATATTTTAACAAGCTCAGACAGGCAGATCTCGGTCCACTGGTCGCAGGACGAGGTGGCTGAATGGTTTAGGCGATGGACTGCTAATCTATTGTGATATTCACTAGTTGGCTCAATGTCGCACTTCATTTAGAAAACCTGCAAAAAGCCCAAAGATTTTGGATTCTACAAACAGAAGTTGGCACATAGAGGGTTCCGAATTCAGACGAGTCCCTAGACACTTGTGGGGGACGTAGAGAAAAATTGAGAACACCACCGTGTTCGCGAGGGTCTCCTCTTTCCAGGGAGGGGTCATAGGATTTTGTAGGTCAAACGGTTCAGAAGCTACCGATGTTTTTGTGAGAAGACCGATTATAGGTATGTCTCATGGTTTGACAAACACCGCTCTAGCTCCACCACCTTTCATTGCAGATGTGGAGGTGTAACATAAACAGTTATGGAGGCTTGAGACAGATACGACTCGTCTCAATCTCTCTAGTTGAAAACTGATCGATTTGAATGGGTATTTTTTACATTCGTTTACTTTGATTCACTTACTGATGCATCAATCGACTCAAAATAAATGAGCTCCATTCTTTTTGAAGTTTTATTTTTTCGTTTTTCTCTTTTAAAATATTAATTGATCTAATTTTGCTTAATATTCATTTGTCAAAACTCATCATCAGTTTGCTGTCGCGGCTGAAGAAGACAGAATGTGAAAGACACAGCAGATGAACTACAAAAGATTTGAACTGAAGCCTGGTCAACAGTTTGGAAGACTGCTATGCTCACAAGTATAGCACAAACACTCACATGAGGTTCAATCTTTCCAAGCACCATGGACAACAACAAATGATATACTCATTTTCATTGCCGCAGAAAGCAAAAATTTTTATACTTGTGTAAGGCTCGTTGGTCTAGGGGTATGATTCTCGCTTAGGGTGCGAGAGGTCCCGGGTTCAAATCCTGGATGAGCCCTTTTGCAGATATTTTAACAAGCTCAGACAGGCAGATCTCGGTCCACTGGTCGCAGGACGAGGTGGCTGAATGGTTTAGGCGATGGACTGCTAATCTATTGTGATATTCACTAGTTGGCTCAATGTCGCACTTCATTTAGAAAACCTGCAAAAAGCCCAAAGATTTTGGATTCTACAAACAGAAGTTGGCACATAGAGGGTTCCGAATTCAGACGAGTCCCTAGACACTTGTGGGGGACGTAGAGAAAAATTGAGAACACCACCGTGTTCGCGAGGGTCTCCTCTTTCCAGGGAGGGGTCATAGGATTTTGTAGGGCAAACGGTTCAGAAGCTACCGATGTTTTTGTGAGAAGACCGATTATAGGTATGTCTCATGGTTTGACAAACACCGCTCTAGCTCCAACACCTTTCATTGCAGATGCGGAGGTGTAACATAAACAGTTATGGAGGCTTGAGACAGATACGACTCGTCTCAATCTCTCTAGTTGAAAACTGATCGATTTGAATGGGTATTTTTTACATTCGTTTACTTTGATTCACTTACTGATGCATCAATCGACTCAAAATAAATGAGCTCCATTCTTTTTGAAGTTTTATTTTTTCGTTTTTCTCTTTTAACCTCTCTGGGCTATGTGGGACGATTTCGTCCCACCTACGTAACAGCCACTTCAATCCAGTGGCGCGATTTTTGAATCGTTAGAAATGCTATAACTTCAATTTCTCAAACATATGACTATTTCACAGCTATTTAAAGACAAGAATCTCGTTAATCTAACCCCACTGTCCGATTTCAAAAAGGCTTTACAACAAAAGCAAAACATTAGATTATGTCAGCAGAGTACCCAGCCAGAAATAATCACACAGCCATTTTTCAAGCTAGCATATCATGTCACATAAACCCAAACCATATCTAAATGCAGCACTAACCTTTGATGATCTTCATCAGATGACACACCTAGGACATTGTGTTATACAATACATGCATGTCTGTTCAATCAAGTTCATATTTATCTCAAAAACCAGCTTTTTACATTAGCATGTGACGTTCAGAACTAGCATTCCCACCGAACACTTCCGGTGATTTTACTAAATTACTCACGATAAACGTTCACAAAAAGCATAACAATTATTTTAAGAATTATAGATACATTACCCCTCTATGCACTCGATATGTCCGATTTTAAAATAGCTTTTCGGATGAAGCACATTTTGCAATAATCTAAGTACATAGCCCGGCATTACAGGGCTAGCTATTTAGATACCCACCCAGTTCAGCCTCCACCAAAATCACATTTCCTATAAGAAAAATGTTCTTACCTTGCTTGTTCTTCATCAGAATACACTGCCAGGACTTCTACTTCAATAACAAATGTTGGTTTGGTCCCAAATAATCCATCGTTATGTTCCAACAGCGACGTTTTGTTCGTGAGTTCTAGAATGCTTCTTCGCGGTGTCGCGCATGGCGCATTGGCGTGTCAAAAATGTCTAAATATTCCATTACCGTACTTCGAAGCATGTCAACCGCTGTTTAAAACCAATTTTTATGCCATTTATGTCGTAGAGAAGTGTTAATATTCCGACCGGGAGTATGCATTGAGCCTAAACAGCCGAATAAAATTTCTCCTCAGAAGCGACTCATGCACGCGCATCATTGAAAGGTCCTCCGAGCATCCACTTACAAAAGGCGATAATATATTTCAACCTGAGGTTCCCTCGTAAACCTTCAGTTATTTCGCGGGCTCTGAGAGCCTATTGGAGCCCTGGGAATTGTCACGTTACAGCTAAGATCCTTACTTTTCAATAAAAAGAGGTAAGACGCACGACTCCTTGTCAGACAGGGTACTTCCTGCTTGAAGCCTTGTCAGGTTTTTGCCTGCCATAGGAGTTCTGTTATACTCACAGACACCATTCAAACAGTTTTAGAAAATTCAGAGTGTTTTCTATCCAAACCTGAACAATAATATGCATATTCTAGCTTCTGAGTTGGTGTAGGAGGCAGTTAAAAATGGGAACATATTTTTTCCAAAATTCTCAATACTGCCCCCTATACCAAACAGGTTAAAATATTAATTGATCTAATTTTGCTTAATATTCATTTGTCAAAACTCATCATCAGTTTGCTGTCGCGGCTGAAGAAGACAGAATGTGAAAGACACAGCAGATGAACTACAAAAGATTTGAACTGAAGCCTGGTCAACAGTTTGGAAGACTGCTATGCTCACAAGTATAGCACAAACACTCACATGAGGTTCAATCTTTCCAAGCACCATGGACAACAACAAATGATATACTCATTTTCATTGCCGCAGAAAGCAAAAAATGGTATACTTGTGTAAGGCTCGTTGGTCTAGGGGTATGATTCTCGCTTAGGGTGCGAGAGGTCCCGGGTTCAAATCCTGGATGAGCCCTTTTGCAGATATTTTAACAAGCTCAGACAGGCAGATCTCGGTCCACTGGTCGCAGGACGAGGTGGCTGAATGGTTTAGGCGATGGACTGCTAATCTATTGTGATATTCACTAGTTGGCTCAATGTCGCACTTCATTTAGAAAACCTGCAAAAAGCCCAAAGATTTTGGATTCTACAAACAGAAGTTGGCACATAGAGGGTTCCGAATTCAGACGAGTCCCTAGACACTTGTGGGGGACGTAGAGAAAAATTGAGAACACCACCGTGTTCGCGAGGGTCTCCTCTTTCCAGGGAGGGGTCATAGGATTTTGTAGGGCAAACGGTTCAGAAGCTACCGATGTTTTTGTGAGAAGACCGATTATAGGTATGTCTCATGGTTTGACAAACACCGCTCTAGCTCCAACACCTTTCATTGCAGATGCGGAGGTGTAACATAAACAGTTATGGAGGCTTGAGACAGATACGACTCGTCTCAATCTCTCTAGTTGAAAACTGATCGATTTGAATGGGTATTTTTTACATTCGTTTACTTTGATTCACTTACTGATGCATCAATCGACTCAAAATAAATGAGCTCCATTCTTTTTGAAGTTTTATTTTTTCGTTTTTCTCTTTTAACCTCTCTGGGCTATGTGGGACGATTTCGTCCCACCTACGTAACAGCCACTTCAATCCAGTGGCGCGATTTTTGAATCGTTAGAAATGCTATAACTTCAATTTCTCAAACATATGACTATTTCACAGCTATTTAAAGACAAGAATCTCGTTAATCTAACCCCACTGTCCGATTTCAAAAAGGCTTTACAACAAAAGCAAAACATTAGATTATGTCAGCAGAGTACCCAGCCAGAAATAATCACACAGCCATTTTTCAAGCTAGCATATCATGTCACATAAACCCAAACCATATCTAAATGCAGCACTAACCTTTGATGATCTTCATCAGATGACACACCTAGGACATTGTGTTATACAATACATGCATGTCTGTTCAATCAAGTTCATATTTATATCAAAAACCAGCTTTTTACATTAGCATGTGACGTTCAGAACTAGCATTCCCACCGAACACTTCCGGTGATTTTACTAAATTACTCACGATAAACGTTCACAAAAAGCATAACAATTATTTTAAGAATTATAGATACATTACCCCTCTATGCACTCGATATGTCCGATTTTAAAATAGCTTTTCGGATGAAGCACATTTTGCAATAATCTAAGTACATAGCCCGGCATTACAGGGCTAGCTATTTAGATACCCACCCAGTTCAGCCTCCACCAAAATCACATTTCCTATAAGAAAAATGTTCTTACCTTGCTTGTTCTTCATCAGAATACACTGCCAGGACTTCTACTTCAATAACAAATGTTGGTTTGGTCCCAAATAATCCATCGTTATGTTCCAACAGCGACGTTTTGTTCGTGAGTTCTAGAATGCTTCTTCGCGGTGTCGCGCATGGCGCATTGGCGTGTCAAAAATGTCTAAATATTCCATTACCGTACTTCGAAGCATGTCAACCGCTGTTTAAAACCAATTTTTATGCCATTTATGTCGTAGAGAAGTGTTAATATTCCGACCGGGAGTATGCATTGAGCCTAAACAGCCGAATAAAATTTCTCCTCAGAAGCGACTCATGCACGCGCATCATTGAAAGGTCCTCCGAGCATCCACTTACAAAAGGCGATAATATATTTCAACCTGAGGTTCCCTCGTAAACCTTCAGTTATTTCGCGGGCTCTGAGAGCCTATTGGAGCCCTGGGAATTGTCACGTTACAGCTAAGATCCTTACTTTTCAATAAAAAGAGGTAAGACGCACGACTCCTTGTCAGACAGGGTACTTCCTGCTTGAAGCCTTGTCAGGTTTTTGCCTGCCATAGGAGTTCTGTTATACTCACAGACACCATTCAAACAGTTTTAGAAAATTCAGAGTGTTTTCTATCCAAACCTGAACAATAATATGCATATTCTAGCTTCTGAGTTGGTGTAGGAGGCAGTTAAAAATGGGAACATATTTTTTCCAAAATTCTCAATACTGCCCCCTATACCAAACAGGTTAAAATATTAATTGATCTAATTTTGCTTAATATTCATTTGTCAAAACTCATCATCAGTTTGCTGTCGCGGCTGAAGAAGACAGAATGTGAAAGACACAGCAGATGAACTACAAAAGATTTGAACTGAAGCCTGGTCAACAGTTTGGAAGACTGCTATGCTCACAAGTATAGCACAAACACTCACATGAGGTTCAATCTTTCCAAGCACCATGGACAACAACAAATGATATACTCATTTTCATTGCCGCAGAAAGCAAAAAATTTTATACTTGTGTAAGGCTCGTTGGTCTAGGGGTATGATTCTCGCTTAGGGTGCGAGAGGTCCCGGGTTCAAATCCTGGATGAGCCCTTTTGCAGATATTTTAACAAGCTCAGACAGGCAGATCTCGGTCCACTGGTCGCAGGACGAGGTGGCTGAATGGTTTAGGCGATGGACTGCTAATCTATTGTGATATTCACTAGTTGGCTCAATGTCGCACTTCATTTAGAAAACCTGCAAAAAGCCCAAAGATTTTGGATTCTACAAACAGAAGTTGGCACATAGAGGGTTCCGAATTCAGACGAGTCCCTAGACACTTGTGGGGGACGTAGAGAAAAATTGAGAACACCACCGTGTTCGCGAGGGTCTCCTCTTTCCAGGGAGGGGTCATAGGATTTTGTAGGTCAAACGGTTCAGAAGCTACCGATGTTTTTGTGAGAAGACCGATTATAGGTATGTCTCATGGTTTGACAAACACCGCTCTAGCTCCACCACCTTTCATTGCAGATGTGGAGGTGTAACATAAACAGTTATGGAGGCTTGAGACAGATACGACTCGTCTCAATCTCTCTAGTTGAAAACTGATCGATTTGAATGGGTATTTTTTACATTCGTTTACTTTGATTCACTTACTGATGCATCAATCGACTCAAAATAAATGAGCTCCATTCTTTTTGAAGTTTTATTTTTTCGTTTTTCTCTTTTAAAATATTAATTGATCTAATTTTGCTTAATATTCATTTGTCAAAACTCATCATCAGTTTGCTGTCGCGGCTGAAGAAGACAGAATGTGAAAGACACAGCAGATGAACTACAAAAGATTTGAACTGAAGCCTGGTCAACAGTTTGGAAGACTGCTATGCTCACAAGTATAGCACAAACACTCACATGAGGTTCAATCTTTCCAAGCACCATGGACAACAACAAATGATATACTCATTTTCATTGCCGCAGAAAGCAAAAAATTTTATACTTGTGTAAGGCTCGTTGGTCTAGGGGTATGATTCTCGCTTAGGGTGCGAGAGGTCCCGGGTTCAAATCCTGGATGAGCCCTTTTGCAGATATTTTAACAAGCTCAGACAGGCAGATCTCGGTCCACTGGTCGCAGGACGAGGTGGCTGAATGGTTTAGGCGATGGACTGCTAATCTATTGTGATATTCACTAGTTGGCTCAATGTCGCACTTCATTTAGAAAACCTGCAAAAAGCCCAAAGATTTTGGATTCTACAAACAGAAGTTGGCACATAGAGGGTTCCGACTTCAGACGAGTCCCTAGACACTTGTGGGGGACGTAGAGAAAAATTGAGAACACCACCGTGTTCGCGAGGGTCTCCTCTTTCCAGGGAGGGGTCATAGGATTTTGTAGGGCAAACGGTTCAGAAGCTACCGATGTTTTTGTGAGAAGACCGATTATAGGTATGTCTCATGGTTTGACAAACACCGCTCTAGCTCCACCACCTTTCATTGCAGATGTGGAGGTGTAACATAAACAGTTATGGAGGCTTGAGACAGATACGACTCGTCTCAATCTCTCTAGTTGAAAACTGATCGATTTGAATGGGTATTTTTTACATTCGTTTACTTTGATTCACTTACTGATGCATCAATCGACTCAAAATAAATGAGCTCCATTCTTTTTGAAGTTTTATTTTTTCGTTTTTCTCTTTTAACCTCTCTGGGCTATGTGGGACGATTTCGTCCCACCTACGTAACAGCCACTTCAATCCAGTGGCGCGATTTTTGAATCGTTAGAAATGCTATAACTTCAATTTCTCAAACATATGACTATTTCACAGCTATTTAAAGACAAGAATCTCGTTAATCTAACCCCACTGTCCGATTTCAAAAAGGCTTTACAACAAAAGCAAAACATTAGATTATGTCAGCAGAGTACCCAGCCAGAAATAATCACACAGCCATTTTTCAAGCTAGCATATCATGTCACATAAACCCAAACCATATCTAAATGCAGCACTAACCTTTGATGATCTTCATCAGATGACACACCTAGGACATTGTGTTATACAATACATGCATGTCTGTTCAATCAAGTTCATATTTATATCAAAAACCAGCTTTTTACATTAGCATGTGACGTTCAGAACTAGCATTCCCACCGAACACTTCCGGTGATTTTACTAAATTACTCACGATAAACGTTCACAAAAAGCATAACAATTATTTTAAGAATTATAGATACATTACCCCTCTATGCACTCGATATGTCCGATTTTAAAATAGCTTTTCGGATGAAGCACATTTTGCAATAATCTAAGTACATAGCCCGGCATTACAGGGCTAGCTATTTAGATACCCACCCAGTTCAGCCTCCACCAAAATCACATTTCCTATAAGAAAAATGTTCTTACCTTGCTTGTTCTTCATCAGAATACACTGCCAGGACTTCTACTTCAATAACAAATGTTGGTTTGGTCCCAAATAATCCATCGTTATGTTCCAACAGCGACGTTTTGTTCGTGAGTTCTAGAATGCTTCTTCGCGGTGTCGCGCATGGCGCATTGGCGTGTCAAAAATGTCTAAATATTCCATTACCGTACTTCGAAGCATGTCAACCGCTGTTTAAAACCAATTTTTATGCCATTTATGTCGTAGAGAAGTGTTAATATTCCGACCGGGAGTATGCATTGAGCCTAAACAGCCGAATAAAATTTCTCCTCAGAAGCGACTCATGCACGCGCATCATTGAAAGGTCCTCCGAGCATCCACTTACAAAAGGCGATAATATATTTCAACCTGAGGTTCCCTCGTAAACCTTCTGTTATTTCGCGGGCTCTGAGAGCCTATTGGAGCCCTGGGAATTGTCACGTTACAGCTAAGATCCTTACTTTTCAATAAAAAGAGGTAAGACGCACGACTCCTTGTCAGACAGGGTACTTCCTGCTTGAAGCCTTGTCAGGTTTTTGCCTGCCATAGGAGTTCTGTTATACTCACAGACACCATTCAAACAGTTTTAGAAAATTCAGAGTGTTTTCTATCCAAACCTGAACAATAATATGCATATTCTAGCTTCTGAGTTGGTGTAGGAGGCAGTTAAAAATGGGAACATATTTTTTCCAAAATTCTCAATACTGCCCCCTATACCAAACAGGTTAAAATATTAATTGATCTAATTTTGCTTAATATTCATTTGTCAAAACTCATCATCAGTTTGCTGTCGCGGCTGAAGAAGACAGAATGTGAAAGACACAGCAGATGAACTACAAAAGATTTGAACTGAAGCCTGGTCAACAGTTTGGAAGACTGCTATGCTCACAAGTATAGCACAAACACTCACATGAGGTTCAATCTTTCCAAGCACCATGGACAACAACAAATGATATACTCATTTTCATTGCCGCAGAAAGCAAAAAATGTTTATACTTGTGTAAGGCTCGTTGGTCTAGGGGTATGATTCTCGCTTAGGGTGCGAGAGGTCCCGGGTTCAAATCCTGGATGAGCCCTTTTGCAGATATTTTAACAAGCTCAGACAGGCAGATCTCGGTCCACTGGTCGCAGGACGAGGTGGCTGAATGGTTTAGGCGATGGACTGCTAATCTATTGTGATATTCACTAGTTGGCTCAATGTCGCACTTCATTTAGAAAACCTGCAAAAAGCCCAAAGATTTTGGATTCTACAAACAGAAGTTGGCACATAGAGGGTTCCGAATTCAGACGAGTCCCTAGACACTTGTGGGGGACGTAGAGAAAAATTGAGAACACCACCGTGTTCGCGAGGGTCTCCTCTTTCCAGGGAGGGGTCATAGGATTTTGTAGGTCAAACGGTTCAGAATCTACCGATGTTTTTGTGAGAAGACCGATTATAGGTATGTCTCATGGTTTGACAAACACCGCTCTAGCTCCACCACCTTTCATTGCAGATGTGGAGGTGTAACATAAACAGTTATGGAGGCTTGAGATAGATACGACTCGTCTCAATCTCTCTAGTTGAAAACTGATCGATTTGAATGGGTATTTTTTACATTCGTTTACTTTGATTCACTTACTGATGCATCAATCGACTCAAAATAAATGAGCTCCATTCTTTTTGAAGTTTATTTTTTCGTTTTTCTCTTTTAAATATTAATTGATCTCATTTTGCTTAATATTCATTTGTCAAAACTCATCATCAGTTTGCTGTCGCGGCTGAAGAAGACAGAATGTGAAAGACACAGCAGATGAACTACAAAAGATTTGAACTGAAGCCTGGTCAACAGTTTGGAAGACTGCTATGCTCACAAGTATAGCACAAACACTCACATGAGGTTCAATCTTTCCAAGCACCATGGACAACAACAAATGATATACTCATTTTCATTGCCGCAGAAAGCAAAAAATGTTTATACTTGTGTAAGGCTCGTTGGTCTAGGGGTATGATTCTCGCTTAGGGTGCGAGAGGTCCCGGGTTCAAATCCTGGATGAGCCCTTTTGCAGATATTTTAACAAGCTCAGACAGGCAGATCTCGGTCCACTGGTCGCAGGACGAGGTGGCTGAATGGTTTAGGCGATGGACTGCTAATCTATTGTGATATTCACTAGTTGGCTCAATGTCGCACTTCATTTAGAAAACCTGCAAAAAGCCCAAAGATTTTGGATTCTACAAACAGAAGTTGGCACATAGAGGGTTCCGAATTCAGACGAGTCCCTAGACACTTGTGGGGGACGTAGAGAAAAATTGAGAACACCACCGTGTTCGCGAGGGTCTCCTCTTTCCAGGGAGGGGTCATAGGATTTTGTAGGTCAAACGGTTCAGAAGCTACCGATGTTTTTGTGAGAAGACCGATTATAGGTATGTCTCATGGTTTGACAAACACCGCTCTAGCTCCACCACCTTTCATTGCAGATGTGGAGGTGTAACATAAACAGTTATGGAGGCTTGAGATAGATACGACTCGTCTCAATCTCTCTAGTTGAAAACTGATCGATTTGAATGGGTATTTTTTACATTCGTTTACTTTGATTCACTTACTGATGCATCAATCGACTCAAAATAAATGAGCTCCATTCTTTTTGAAGTTTTATTTTTTCGTGTTTTCCTCTTTAAAATATTAATTGATCTATTTTGCTTAATATTCATTTGTCAAAACTCATCATCAGTTTGCTGTCGCGGCTGAAGAAGACAGAATGTGAAAGACACAGCAGATGAACTACAAAAGATTTGAACTGAAGCTGGTCAACAGTTTGGAAGACTGCTATGCCACAAGTATAGCACAAACACTCACATGAGGTCAATCTTTCCAAGCACCATGGACAACAACAAATGATATACTCATTTTCATTGCCGCAGAAAGCAAAAAATTTTATTACTTGGTAGGCTCGTTGGTCTAGGGTATGATTCTCGCTTAGGGTGCGAGAGGTCCCGGGTTCAAATCCTCGGATGAGCCCTTTGCAGATATTTTAACAAGCTCAGACAGGCAGATCCGGTCACTGGTCGCAGGACGAGGTGGCTGAATGGTTTACGGATGGACTGCTAATCTATTGTGATATTCACTAGTGGGCTCAATGTCGCACTTCATTTAGAAAACCTGCAAAAAGCCCAAAGATTTTGATTCTACAAACAGAAGTTGGCACATAGAGGTTCCGAATTCAGACGAGTCCCTAGACACTTGTGGGGGACGTAGAGAAAAATTGAGAACACCACCGTGTTCGCGAGGGTCTCCTCTTTCCAGGGAGGGGTCATAGGATTTTGTAGGTCAAACGGTTCAGATGCTACCGATGTTTTTGTGAGAAGACCGATTATTGGTATGTCTCATGGTTTGACAAACACCGCTCTAGCTCCACCACCTTTCCATTGCAGATGTGGAGGTGTAACATAAACAGTTATGGAGGCTTGAGACAGATACGACTCGTCTCAATCTCTCTAGTTGAAAACTGATCGATTGAATGGGTATTTTTTACATTCGTTTACTTTTGATTCACTTACTGATGGCATCAATCGACTCAAAATAAATGAGCTCCATTCTTTTTGAAGTTTTTTTTTTTCGTTTTTCTTCTTTTAAAAATTAATTGCTAATTTTGCTTAATATTCATTTGTCAAAACTCATCATCAGTTTGCTGTCGCGGCTGAAGAAGACAAATGTGAAAGACACAGCAGATGAACTACAAAAGATTGAACTGAAGCCTGGTCAACAGTTTGGAAGACTGCTATGCTCACAAGTATAGCACAAAACACTCACATGGT
>NW_021823481.1:0-40178 GCF_901001165.1 Salmo trutta | reverse complement strand
CAGCCTGTACCCCAGCTGTGAGGTGTGTGCCCGGGCCAGACCCCTGGGGTGTATGTGGAGGGCCAAAGAGGGAGCCTGTGGCCCCAGCATGACAGAGTGAGTAACACACACACACACACACACACACACACACACAAACACACACACACACATGCACACGATCTTACCCTCTCTCTCTGTGTGTGTGTGTGTGTGTGTGTGTGTGTGTGTGTGTGTGTGTGTGTATTGCAGGCCCATCCAGGGACAGGAGGTAGAAGATGCTCTGAAGCTGTGTGACAGTGGAGAAGGTGTGTGAAACTGCTTGATAATCAATGATAATAGAAGTACCATCTACAGGTTATAGATGCAATTGAAATCAATATAAAAAAACAGTCATTTTGTTTTTAACTACCCCCTCCTCCCTCCTCCTCCCTCCAGGTCGTTGTTCCCCTATCCTGAGGGAGCTACGTGTCTCTGTGGGTCTCCATGTTCTGCTGCCCTGTGTCCAGGTGTCCACACGCCCCTGTACCTGGGAACACCCACCACACAGGTGATGCTTTATACAATGAATAATAGGAAGAATTATAGTAACAATTATAACAACAACAAATACAAATAACAACATTAAGAAGAACAATAATAAATGTCTCATTTTATCTTGTTATTTCTGCATGTGATGTTTTTCTTCTCCCAGACACACCCGTCAACATCACTCTGACCTGGAGGTCACTGTCACAGAGGAAAGCCTGGGGACATACACCTGTCTATGTCAGGTAGGCTGAACACACACACACACACACACACACACACACACACACACACACACACACACACACACACACACTCACACACACACCCCCCACACACACACACCACACACACACTCACACACATACACACCACACACAACACACACCACACCACACCACACACACACACCACACAGACACACACACACACACACACACACACACACACACACACACACACACACACACCACACACACACACACACAACACACACACACACACACACACACCACACACACACACACACACACATACACACACACCACACACACCACACACCACACCCACACACACACACACCACACACACACACACACCACACAGACACACACACACACACACACACACACACACAGACACACACACACACACACACACCACACCACACCACACACACACACACCACACACACACCACACACACACACACACACACACCACACACACACACACACACACACCACACACACACACACCACACACACACACACACACACACACACCACACCACACCACACCACACCACACCACACACACACACCACACACACACACACCACACACACACACACACACACCACACACCACACACACACCACACACACGCACACACACATGGATGTACGTACGTTCACTCTGTGCTACCCCTCCTCCCCTTCCCCACACTTTGTTCCCCCCTGGCCCATGTCTCTCCCCCACCAGGAGGGGGGACCAGAGGGTAAAGACCAGTGTGCTGACTGTGGAGAAGGGAATTCTTAATGACTTGTTTTACTGTGTGTTGGTGGTCCAGGAGGGGGGACCAGGGGGTAAGGAGGAGAGTCCTGCCTGTCGCAGAGCCTCCTACCATCTCACCCTGGAGGGTCCCAGCGCTGGAGGGGCCGTGGCGATGGCTGGAGGACGTCACCTACTGGCCGTCTACATACTCTGCTTCATGTAGGATAAACACACACGCACACACACACACACACACACACACACACACACACACGTGGACACACACACACACGTACTTACGTACACACACATACATTTTCACTCACTCTTTGCTGCTCTCAAAACGGAACTAAATCTCTCTTTAACATCCTGATCCCCTCTCTCCCCCAGCCTGGGCGTCGCTCTCGGAGGCTTCCTTCTCTTCTTCCTGTCCCGCCGACGCGGGATTGGCCAGCGCCACCCAGACCACTCCCTTTCCTCGGAGAAAGGGCAGGACCTGCTGGGCTCCTCGGCGACGCCGCAGTCACCCAGCTGCGGCAGTTTGCTGTCGGAGGGGTTCCCATTAACGGAGAAGAGAGGAAATGGAACGATGCTACTGACACACGGCAACGGCAACGGTGGTCACCACGGCAACTACGGCGTCGCTGGCGGCAACGGCGGCTGCGACGGTAGCCACGGCGGCGGCCACGGCAACGCCGGCTACGCCAACAACGCTAACTGTAACGTGCAGATGCCAGCGAGCGCTGTGAATGGGCTGAAGCTTCACGTTCAGGAGATGGTGACGGACGAGAGGAGGGGGGGAGAGAGGGAGAGGAGGAGGCCGGAGGTAGGACAGGGGGATGAGGAGGACGAGGGGCTAGGGGAGGGGTTGGGGGGAATGGAGGAGGAGTTAGCGGGGTTTGCGTTGTTTAAGTTACCGGCGCCATTAGCCCAGTGTGAGGAGAGTTCTATCTGATACACGGTGATAGGGGCATGCCCAAGATACATGTGTTGAGAAACGAGACATATAGGCTGCGTCCCGAAGGCCACCCTGGTTCATGAGCACTGCACTATATAGAGAATAGTGTGTCATTTGAGACGCACGTGAAAAGAGAGACATTACTGAGCTCTTCTCTGTCTATTGCTGAACACAGACAAAACAGGATAAAAAGAGAGAAAGGATGAGATGAGAAGATAAAACACTTGTGATGTTATACACACACAAAAGCCATACTCTCTCTCTCTCTCTCTCTCTCCATCTCTCTCTCTCTCTAACTCTCTCTCTAACTCTCTCTCTCTCTCTCTCTCTCTCTGTCTCTCTCTCTATCTCTCTAACTCTCTCTCTAACTCTCTCTCTAACTCTCTCTCTCTCTCTCTCTCTCTCTCTCTCTCTCTCTCTGTCTCTCTCTCTCTCTCTCTCTCTCTCTCTCTCTCTCTCTCTTTCTCCCTCTCTCTCTTTCTCTCTCTCTCTCTCTCTCTCTCTTTCTCCCTCTCTCTCTTTCTCTCTCTCTCTCTTTCTCCATCTCTCTCTTTCTCCATCTCTCTCTTTCTCTCTCTCTCTCTCTCCTTCTCCATCTCTCTTTCTCCATCTCTCTCTTTCTCTCTCTCTCTCTTTCTCCATCTCTCTCTTTCTCCATCTCTCTCTTTCTCTCTCTCTCTCTCTCTCTCTTTCTCCCTCTCTCTCTTTCTCTCTCTCTCTCTTTCTCCATCTCTCTCTTTCTCCATCTCTCTCTTTCTCCATCTCTCTCTTTCTCTCTCTCTCTCTCTTTCTCCATCTCTCTCTTTCTCTCTTTCTCTTTCTCCCTCTCTCTCTTTCTCTCTTTCTCTTCTTATTCTCTCTCTCTCTCTCACGCTTTTTCTCTCTCTATTTTGCTCTCTCTCCCTCACGACCTCTCTGTCTTTTTTCTCTCAACAACCAATCCAAGTCACAAAGGGGCCCCAGAGCCACACCGTGCCCAGGCAGACTGCACCGATACTGGGCATGATGTGGCGAGAGGTCAGCTTCTTACACCAAACCTCCAGCAGGACACTCAGACTGCTATTAATGAAGGCTGACGTTACATTCCAATAATCTCTCCTTTCTCCCGAAGTGTGCACACTTTTGGGAAAATGGTAGAAAATCAGGCCACAGCCCTGAAACTATGGATCTGTCTCAGACCTCTCAGATGGACTGTAGTGGCTGAGCTCAGAGGTTAGATTTGATGTTAGAGGTCAACAGTTTAAAGGTCATGATTGAAAAAGAGAGTTCCTAAATATAAAGACATGAACTGGAGATCCAGACGGAACGTTAAGACGAGAAAGACAAGAAAATAAGAAAATTGGAATTCCGGAATTACATTTTGGAAAATTCTGGAATTTTCAGACCAGGAACATTCCTATTTGGGAAAACAGAGGGATTCTGTTATGGC
Source organism: Salmo trutta (assembly GCF_901001165.1). Taxonomy (NCBI): domain Eukaryota; kingdom Metazoa; phylum Chordata; class Actinopteri; order Salmoniformes; family Salmonidae; genus Salmo; species Salmo trutta. The sequence continues at coordinate 36,290 of NW_021823481.1, read as the reverse complement.
ATTTCAGCCTCACCTGATTGAACACCCGCCATTTTGTTTCTCTGAGTGAGGGCCTTTTTCCCAAATAGCACCTACTTTTGACCAGAGCCCTATAGGTTAAAAGTAGTGCACTATGTAGGAGATAGGCTGGCATTAGAGACGAAGCCAGGGGTTTCAATCAAAACGTCCTGTATGTTTTTAATAATAATAATTATAATAAAGCCTTTTAATATAATGTAACTAGACGATGTTGTTTTACAGTTACAGTAGAAGTTGGGGATGACTCCATAGAAATAGAATGTTGTTTTTCACAGTACACATTTAGAATTAGTGGTGACTCGAGTAACCCCTGGAGATCCTCGAGTAACCCTGGAGTTCCTCGAGTAACCCTTCAGATCCTCGAGTAGCCCCTGGAGATCCTCGAGTAACCCCTGGAGTTCCTCGAGTAACCCCTGGAGATCCTCGAGTAACCCCTGGAGTTCCTCGAGTAACCCTGGAGATCCTCGAGAAACCCTTCAGATCCTCGAGTAGCCCCTGGAGTTCCTCGAGTAACCCTGGAGATCCTCGAGCAACCCCTGGAGATCCTCGAGCAACCCCTGGAGATCCTCGAGCAACCCCTGGAGATCCTCGAGTAACCCTGGAGTTCCTCGAGTAACCCCTGGAGTTCCTCGAGTAACCCCTGGAGATCCTCGAGTAAACCCTGGAGATCCTCAAGGAACCATTTTTTGTCAATGGTTCATATTTGCACCTTCGGTTAGTTGAGGGGTTCTTGGAGGAACCTTTAATAAACATGTGTCAAACTCATTCCACAGAGGATCGAGTGTCTGAGGATTTACGCTCCACCATTGTACTTGATCGATGAATTAAGGTAATTAATTAGTAAGGATCTCCCTTCACCTGGTTGTCCAAGTCTTAATTGAAGAAATATATAAAAAAAACTGCATACACTCGACCCTCCATGGAATGAGTTTGACACCCCTGCTTTAATGGTTCAATGTAGCAACAGGTTCCTGTAGGAACCGGGAGTGGAGGTGTGACTTAGTAGGGGCGTGGCTTTAAGATCTATATTTTTGTTGTCCACCTGTGAGAGTAAATGTCATTCCTGTTCATCCGTTCTGTTGTATTGTCATCACGTTACGGTTGAACACTGACAGTTTTGTAGCTTCAATGAGGCTAACAGAGTTCCTCAACAGCTTTATGCAAATCATCACTTTATTACTGTATGGAATCAGCAATGTTAATATTAGAATATGTAATACACATAAAAATTCAAGGAACATGTTAATTTGCAGTGTACAAACTTTACATGATGAACAGGAATGACATTTACATTAACGGGTGACCAAAAATAACTATCTGAAAGCCACGCCTCCAATAAGTCACGCCTCCAATCTGATAGACTGCCACCTCTACAATATGTTATTAAAAAGGTTCAAAATTGAATCCCTCCCGTCACAAAAAGTTTGAACCTTTACATATGGGTTCCTCAAAGACCCTTTTCAGAGGGGTTCTTTCAGGAATCGTTTTCAGCTTCAAAGGTTCTTCCAGGCACCTTTACATCTAAGATTGTACAGTGGCGGTTGGGGAGGAGACCATAGAAGCACAATGACTAGAAAGGACATTCCCCATTCAAATCAATGGGTTTGAAATGGGTGGACCGGCAGCCATTTAACAAGTGGGATTCTATTTTCTATGGCGAACACTGATGATGTCACAATAGCATAAAACACTGCCGTAGTTGAATGATCATCGGGTTAGAATATGTAGAGCCAGGAGTTTCTCCCGACCAAGTTATCTGCCCAGGAGAAACTCTAGGGCGCCTTTTTACAGGCTAGGACCCAGTGTGTGTCCCAATAATACATACTTTTCTCTTGAACACTCGTTCACTACTCCGCACAAATGTAAAAACATTGGATTGGAGGCATGGGCTAGTGTGAGTTTCCATCATATTAGTTATAAGATAGGACCCATAGATTTTCCTGAGCAGATCATTTGATTCATAGCACCAACAATGCTGCTTTTTAAAGGTGGTTGTGGAGGTGGTTAAAGGTGGTTAACCCTGCGCATGGCGGCTCAATCGTAAATATCCTTTAAAATGCAGATTGGGATTTGGATTGAATCCCGGCCTAAGAAAAAACTCTGATCCCCAAGTATGGCATATGTTGAACACAGGCCTGTGGCAGTCAGTTAGGCACAGCCATTTGTTAGCTGATTTTGAGTGACAAACACTGCCATCCAATGAAATGACTGCACACTGTAAAGTGCAACCAACTTTTGAAGGTGAAAAGAAACACCAGAATCCTGATTCTGAATAAGAATTTGTTTTTTTTAATTCTTGAGAATATTTGGAGAAATAAAGCCTAAGTAATATATCTTATAATGACAGGCACTATAGCCACCAATTTGAACAAGAGGAGGGAGTTATACAAAAAGAAGAAAGAAAAGAAAGATAAATAGCTAACAGGTTATGTCCAACACTATCCGCCTATAAGTCTCTGTGTGTCTGTGTTCCAAATCACACCCTATTCCCTTTACAATGCACTACTTTTGACCAGGATACATAGGGCAAAATGGGTGCACTATATAGGGAATAGGGTGTGATTTGGAAAACACATATGTATGTATAGAGATGAGCAGTGACGCAATGATGCTATGAGCTTGTACGGCCACTGGGTGGCGACGTCATCCAGTCTTTCTGTATCTTCTTCTTCTTCTAGTAGAATCGGTACACAATGGTACATACGTGGAAATGATAGAACTCTACACTTCTCTCTCTCTCTCTCTCTCTCTGTCTCTCTCTCTCTCTCTCTCTCTCTCTCTCTCTCTCCAGAATATTACCCTCTCTTTGACCTCTACTTTAAATACGTATGATAAAGATGTACAGTACAGATATGTTGGATTCTAAGGATGCTTCCCAAATGCCGCACTATTCCCTTTGTACTGCACTATATTTGCGCCCCGGTCAAAAGTAGTGAACTATGTAGGGAATAGGGTGCTATTTGGAATACAACCTAAGGATTTTATCTTTATAATTTATATACTGTATGATGATAAAAAAAAATGTGTACATTTGTTTTGAATACCAGGCTCTAACGTAGTAAACGAACATCCGGGACAATCATATTAGTATGATATGTTCCGTTTGGTATGGTTACATAAGAAAGAAGGTTACTTAAGGCAAAAACGAAAGGAGGATGTTTGGGTGTACATGTAACAGTATAGCTTCCGTCCCTCTCCTCGCCCCAACCCGGGCTCGAACCAGGGACCCTCTGTACACATCAACAACTGCCTCCCACGAAGCATCGTTACCCATCGCTCCACAAAAGCCACGGCCCTTGCAGAGCAAGGGGAACAACTTCTTCAAGGTCTCAGAGCGAGTGACGTCACCGATTGAAACGCTATTAGCGCGCACCACCGCTAACTAGCTAGCCATTTCACATCGGTTACATACATATAATACAAACATCTAGCAACCCTAAAGTTGTGTGTTCTAATCTTATCACAGACAACGTTAGCATTTTATCAACTTTGCAACAACTTACTACTTTTTCTCTACTTTGCAACTACTTAGCATGTTAGCTAACCCTTCTCCTAACCCTAACCTTAACCCTTTAACCTAACTCCTAACCTTAACCCTAACCCCTAGCCTAGCACCTACAGTAGGTGACGTTAGTGTTAGCCACCTAGCTAACGTTAGCCACAACAAATTGGAAATCATAAGATATAAATATTGAACATTCGAATTGCAATTCGTAAACATATACAAAATGGATGAAGGACATCCACAAATGAATATATACAGTACCGTACCAAATATAACATATCGTACTAATTTGAAGGTCCCGGAATTTTGTTTACAATGTTTCTTCTATCCCAGGTTGTGAATACTAGAGATTATTTGTATGTGGGCAACTGTGTGTGTGTGTGTGTGTGTGTGTGTGCATGCATGTGTGTGTGTTTGTTTGGATTGAGATGCTTTCTGTAAATTAAAGGTTACTTACAGTACCTCCTATGAAATACTGGTCTGTCTTTCTGTCTGTGTGTCTTACTGTCTGTCTGGCTGGCTGTCCGGCTGTCTGTGTCTGTATGTATTTACCGGTACCTAGGCCGGAAATCAATCCGATCGTGGGTAGTAGAATGCAGCTGGGCTTTACAGAAGAGTGGCCAGAAAAAAAGCCACTGCTTAATTAAAGAAAAAATTAGGAAACACTTTGGTGTTCGCCAAAAGGCATGTGGGAGACTCCCCAAACAAATGGAAGAAGGTACTCTGGTCCGATGAGACTAAAATTGAGCTTTTTGGCCATCAAAGAAAATGCTATGTCTGGCGCAAACCCAACACCTCTCAGAACCCCGAGAATCCCATCCCCACCCCACAGTGAAGCGTAAATAGTTATGCACGCTCAAGTTTTCAGTTTTTGTCTTGTTTCTTGTTTGTTTCACAATAAAAATATTTTGCATTTTCAAAGTGGTAGGTATGTTGTGTAAATCAAATGATACAAACCCCCAAGAAATCCATTTTAATTCCAGGTTCTAAGGCAACAAAATAGGAAAAATGCCAAGGGGGTGAATACTTTGGCAAGTGTAGGGAAGGGCACTCAACTTGTATTGCTTTGACTCAGATGACTGATGATTGGCTAAAATAAATGGATATTAGATGATAGTTGGAGCTGTATTATTAGATTTCAGCGCAAAGGTTGATATTATTGATAATCATTTATTGAAAATAACTCACTTGTTATGGCTTTACATCACCTATAAACTATCAAAAGAAAGAAAGTCGCACACTCCATGTATGCGTCTGTAATGTAGTCAGCCTGGAACGTGGCCTCTGGCTCCATATTCAGGGAAGGCTAGATGTGACATGCGTCTGTAATGTAGTCAGCCTGGAACGTGGCCTCTGGCTCCAGAGTCAGGGAAGGCTAGATGTGACATGCGTCTGTAATGTAGCCAGCCTGGAACGTGGCCTCTGGCTCCAGAGTCAGGGAAGGCTAGATGTGACATGCGTCTGTAATGTAGTCAGCCTGGAACGTGGCCTCTGGCTCCAGAGTCAGGGAAGGCTAGATGTGGCATGCGTCTGTAATGTAGTCAGCCTGGAACGTGGCCTCTGGCTCCAGAGTCAGGGCAGGCTAGATGTGACATGCGTCTGTAATGTAGTCAGCCTGGAACGTGGCCTCTGGCTCCAGAGTCAGGGAAGGCTAGATGTGACATGGAGCAGATTTCTATTTCCATTCGCCTAATACGTTTCGGAAACCCCCGTACCAGAGCTAGCTTGTATCCAAAATGGCACCCTAGTCCCTATATTGTGCACTACTTTTCACCACTTTAAAAAGCACTAATAAGCGCAGTATGTGGTGCTTTACCAGTGCGTTGCTAGCTGTGTCATCATTCTTTAGCTCATCTTAATATTTCATTTTGAAAAAGAGATTCTAGAAAGTCAATAAGATCACAATGGATGAATATCCATACAGAGTAAAATAAGCTTATATGGGTTATGATGAGGTGAAACAGTTGAATTAAGCTCCGGAGGTATTTATCAATTACAATCTTCAAAAATCATCAAGTCCAAAAAAGTGATTTAGGCTACCAATCCCAGATTGGCCCTTATAAAGTGGGACCTACACTCCTAGAAACATGGGTTTCAAAAGGGTTCTTCAGCTGTCCCCTTCGGAGATCCCTTTTGGGTTCCATGTAGAACCTTCTGTGGAAAGAGTTCTAAATTAAACCTGAAAAGGGTTCTACCTGGAACCAAAAAGTGTTCTTCAAAGGGTTCTCCTATGGAGACAGCCAAAGTACCCTTTAAGGTTTTAGATAGCACCTTTTCCTCTAAGAGTGTATACTTCTTTCTACATTTCATTAACCAGTAACCAAATCTAAAGTAGGATTTCTTTCCTCACTTGAGTGTGTGAAGACTCTAGTAGACTTGGTTCTTCTGTCTCTCTAAGGATGCTCTTGGAGCTGGGGTCAAGGACTTAGGCAGCATGAAGAGTAGGCACCATGCATTATCAATACTCAAATGCTGTTGGTCATCGTCTCACACACTCACACACTCACACACAGGTCCATTATTTCTACAAAGTTTTGATTTAGTTTTAGTAATTTACATGTAGATTGACGTTACCCCCCCCCCAAAATACATCCTGATGTATTTAGTTATTTACTGTAATGCGTTTTGCTCCTAAGACATCAGACGGGCTATATTAAATCGTCTCAAGGGCCACGTGTTTGCCGACCTTACACTCACCTCTACATGGAAGATTCACCACATCCTGTTCAAAGCACAAACATATCTATTTACAGGTTAAGATGTTTATCATTACATCCTGACAAGCAAGTGGAACGTTTTTGCCTATGAGTCTCATTTTGCCTAATGATTCTTATTCATTTGTTCATTTATTCATCAGTTCATTCGTTCATTCGTTTGATTGTTTGTTTGTTCGTTCATTCAATCAGATCACTTATTCTCTGTTTCATTCGGATGTAGGCTACGTTTTCTTTAATCAATTAAAAAATATCAATGTCAAACAGGTATGGAATACGGTCATGACATTTTTATGTTCTTTTCATGTGTATTGGTATGTGTGGGCAGTGCCATCCATCCCCAGTGGCTTCTTATTGGCTAAACGTACTGCAGGGGAACTCTATCAGACAATCTCTACATACAAGAAACACACTGGGGATTAAACCAATGGAGAGAGTGGCTTCTGTAGCTCTGTCTCTGTCTCTCTGTCTGTCTCTCTCTCTATATATATATATTTCAATTCAATTTCAATTTAAGGGGCTTTATTGGCATGGGAAACATTTGTTTACATTGTCAAAGCAAGTGAAATAGATATGGTGTTTGTTCTTCACTGGTTGCCCTTTTCTTGTGGCAACAGGTCACACATCTTGCGCTGTGATGGCACACTGTGGTATTTCACCCAATAGATATGGGAGTTTATCAAAATTCTGTGTAATCTGTGTAATCTGAGGGAACTATGTGTCTCTAATATGGTCATACATTTGGCAGGAGGTTAGGAAGTGCACCTCAGTTTCCAACTCATTTTGTGGGCAGTGTGTGTGTATGTGTTATTCACCCTGTTAGCTGTGAGGGCCAGGCCCTGTACTTTAAGTTTGGCCTGAATTTGGCCTGTATTTCAGTTTACTAAGACATCATGGCAGGCCATATTAAGTCATCTCGTGGGCCACATTTGGCTCACGGACCGCATGCTTGACCCCCCTGCACTTACCTCTAGCCCAGTGAGATGGAAGATTCACCACATCCTGTTCAACCACACACAGTACCAGTCAGTTTGGACACACCTACTAATTCAAGGGTTTTTATTATAATTTTTTACTATTTTCTACATTGTAGAATAATAGTGAAGACATCAAAACTATGAAATAACACATATGGAATCATGTAGTAACCAAACAAGTGTTAAAGAAATCAATATATATTTTATATCTGAGATTCTTCAAAGTAGCCACCCTTTGCCTTGATGACAGCTTTGCACACTTGGCATTCTCTCCAGGTAGTCGCCTGGAAGGCATTTCAATTAACAGGTGTGCCTTGTTAAAAGTTAATTTGTGGAATTTCTTTGATCCAATCAGTTGTGTTGTGACAAGGTAGAGGTGGTATACAGAAGATAGCCCTATTTGGTAAAAGACCAAGTCCATAATATGCAAAGACCCGAGATCTGGGCAGTGTCATCCTTCCAGAGGTGGCTTATTTTTCATTTTATTTTACCTTTTATTTAACTAGGCAAGTCAGTTAAGAACAAATTATTATTTTCAATGACGACCTACCGGGGAACAGTGGGGTTAACTGCCTTGTTCAGGGGCAGAACGACAGATTTGTACCTTGTCAGCTCAGGGATTGCGATCTTGCAACCTTTCGGTTACTGGCCCAACGCTCTAACCACTTGGCTACCTGCCGCCCCTGAACATACAATATTTATAAACACACGCATTATATATACTGTGCACTTAGTGCACTTCACAAAATAGATGGCATCATGAGGGTGTAAAATTATGTGGATATATTGAAGAAACATCTCAAGACATCAGTCAGGAAGTTAAAGCTTGGTCGCAAATGGGTCTTCCAAATGGACAATGACCCCAAGCATACTTACAAAGGTGTGGCAAAATGGCTTAAGGACAACAAAGTCAAGGTACTGGAGAGGCCATCACAAAGCCCTGACCTCAATCCTATAGAAAAGTTTTGGGCAGAACTGAAAAGGTGTGTTCGAGCAAGGAGGCCTACAAACCTGACTCCATTACACCAGCTCTGTCAGGAGGAATGGGCCAAAATTCACCCAATTTATTGTGGGCAGCTTGTGGAAGGCTACCCAAAACGGTTGACCCAAGCTTAACAATTTAAAGGCAATGCTACCAAATACTAATTGAGTGTATGTAAACTTCTGACCCACTGGAAATGTGATGAAAGAAATAAAAGCTGAAATAAATCATTCTCTCTACTATTATTCTGACATTTCACATTCTTAAAATAAAGTGGTGATCCTAATTGACCTAAAACAGGGGATTTTTACTAGGATTGAATGTCAGGAATTGTGAAAAACTGAGTTTAAATGTATTTGGCTAAGGTGTATTTAAACTTCCGACTTCAACTGTATATAGCGCATGTGAAACACATTCCACAGGAGGCTGAGTGTCTGGGGGTTTTCGCTCCTCCTTTGTACTTGATTGATGAATAAGGTCACTGATTAGTAAGGAACTCCCCTCGCCTGGTTATCTAGGTCTTAATTTAAAGGAAAAAACGAAAACCTGCAGATACTAGGTCCTCCATGGAATGAGTTTTACATTCTTGGCATGTAGGGTTTGTAATTTCCTACCACAATCTACTGTATGGCATATGACAGCCTACCCTGAACACAATTTAACCTGATGTGAAAGGTCAGGACTCACCTTGCTGATCTCCACTAACTAACGGACCTCTGTAACCTTCAGCTGCTCTTGGATCTGTTGGACCTCTGAAACCTTCAGCTGCTCTTGGATCTGTTGGACCTCTGTAACCTTCAGCTGCTCCTGGATCTGTTGGACCTCTGTAACCTTCAGCTGCTCCTGGATCTGTTGGACCTCTGTAACCTTCAGCTGCTCTTGGATCTGTTGGACCTCTGTAACCTTCAGCTGCTCTTGGATCTGTTGGACCTCTGTAACCTTCAGCTGCTCTTGGATCTGTTGGACCTCTGTAACCTTCAGCTGCTCTTGGATCTGTTGGACCTCTGAAACCTTCAGCTGCTCTTGGATCTGTTGGACCTCTGTAAGCTTCAGCTGCTCCTGGATCTGTTGGACCTCTGTAACCTTCAGCTGCTCCTGGATCTGTTGGACCTCTGTAACCTTCAGCTGCTCTTGGATCTGTTGGACCTCTGTAAGCTTCAGCTGCTCCTGGATCTTTTGTTGCCTTAACATTCTTCAGATGTGGACAGAGAGGAACATCAATACTCTTTTGATTGGACAACATTCCAACTACTTGTTTTAAAGGCACTTATTGTTGTGCATTATATTATCTCTTTCCAATCTCCCAGATGTCTTGTCATTAATATTCACTGACTTCTTTCTCCCAGATGTCTTGTCTTTAACACTCACTGACCTCTTTCTCCCAGATGGTTTGTCTTGTCTTTAATATTCACTGACCTCTTTCTCCCAGAAGGTTTGTGTTGTCTTTAACACTCACTGACCGCTTTGATTCCTTCTTGCTTGTGGGACTGTACTTGTAGATACATCAAGTACATCAGGCCAACCACGAACACCAAACCAAACACCAGGACAACACTCCTCTTCCAAACAAAGCCAAGACTAGCAGGTCTCGCAGGGGCTAGGGCTGTGGTAGAGGATGTGGCTAGGGCTTGGGCCTGGGCTGGGGCAGGGGATGTGGTAGAGGATATGGCTAGGGCTTGGGCCTGGGCTGGGGCAGGGGCTGTGGTAGAGGATATGGCTAGGGCTTTGGCCTGGGCTGGGGCAGGGGATGTGGCCGGAGCTGCGGCAGGCGCTCGAGCTTGGACTGAGGTTGGGAATAAAGCTGGGGCTGGACCAGGATCTGGGGCTGGACCAGGGTCTGGGGCTGGACCTGGGGCTGGACCAGGATCTGGAGCTGGACCAGGATCTGGGGCTGGACCAGGGTAAGGGGCTGGACCAGGGTCTGGGGCTGGACCAGGGTCTGGGGCTGGACCAGGGTAAGGAGCTGGACCAGGGTCTGGGGCTGGACCAGGATCTGGGGCTGGACCAGGGTAAGGGGCTGGACCAGGGTCTGGGGCTGGACCAGGGTAAGGGGCTGGACCAGGGTAAGGGGCTCGAGCTTGGACTGGTAGTAGGGCTAGGGCTGGAGATGGGGCAGGGGCTGTGGCTGGGACTAGGGCTAGGGCTATATGGTTATCAACAGCCTCACTGATAGCTATGTTGACATATAGCTCAGGTCTTCTGTGGAATATCTCCTGACAGAGTGGACATTGGTGCTGTTCACTTCTGTCCCAAGTTTCACTGATACAGGTCCTGCAGAAGTTGTGTCCACACGGGATGGAGACTGGCATAGTGAGAATATCCACACAGATGGAGCACTGTGGGTCTTCAGAAAGGTCGCTGCTGGAGGAACCCATACCTGAGAACAAAGACACAAGTAGAGCCAGCAGTCTTCATGTCTCAGGGCGTCACATGATCACCGCTTTACAACTGAATAATGAAACATAGAATAGTAATAGAGGTTTGAGGAATATATTAATTATTTACGACCACTGGAGTCTTTCCCACTCAAGATAAAACCATTTTTTAATTGAATATTTTGATATTTATTTAATCACTTAAAGTCTTGCCAAAAATGTAGAACAAGGTGCAAAGTTAGAGCCTGTTTTTTTTCCAGTAAGGGATAAATAAAACACTTTGCCTGGCTAATGTTCCAGGTGAACTACATTAGAGAGGTTGCATTCTATCAACCGATGGCTGATGCTATATGATACAGTCGACACACAGATTGCTATATCATATGATGTGGTTAGCTGATATGTTAAACACCTATCCATGCGTTGTGAGATGTGACATGTGTCTGTAATGTAGTCAGCCTGGAACGTGGCCTCTGGCTCCAGAATCAGGGAAAGGCTCTTTGATGTCATCATCACGATGTGTCGATGATAAAGAATCAAATCAAACTTTGTCACATGCGCCAAATACAACAAGTGTAGACTTTACCTTGAAATGCTTACTTACAAGCCTTTAACCAACAATGCAGTTCAAGAAGAGTTAAGAAAATATTTACCAAGTAGACTAAAATAAAAAGTAATAATAAAAAGTAACACTTTAAGAATAACAATAATGAGGCTCTATACAGGTGGCACCGGTACCGAGTCAGTATGCGGGGGTACAGGTTAGTTGAGGTAATTTGTACATGTAGGTAGGGGTGAAGTGACTATGCATAGATAACAAACCACGATTAGCAGCAGTGTACAAAAGGGGGGGTCAATGTAAATTGTCCGGTGGCGATTTTATTAATTGTTCAGTAGTATAATGGATTGGGGGTAGAAGCTGTTGAGGATCCTTTTGGTCCTAGACTCGGCGCTCTGGTACCGCTTGCCGTGCGGAAGCAGAGAAAACAGTCTATAACTTGGGTGACTGGAGTCTCTGAAAATGTTATGGGCTTTCCTTTGACACCACCTATTATATAGGTCCTGGATGGCAGGAAGCTTGGCCCCAGTGATGTACTGATGGTGCAGTTGTAGAACCTTTTGAGGATCTGGGGACTCATGCCAAATCTTTTCAGTCTCCTGAAGTGGAAAAGGTTTTGTCGGGCACGACTGTCTTGGTATGTTTGAACCATGATAGTTCCTTGGTGATGTGGACACCAAGGAACTTGAAACTCTCGACCCGCTCCACTACAGCCCCGTCGATGTTAATGGGGGCCTGTTCGGCCTGCCTTTTTCTGTAGTCCACGATTAGCTCCGTTGTCTTGCTCACATTGAGCGAGAGGTAGTTGTCCTGGCACCACACTGCCAGTTCTCTGACCTCCTCCCTATAGTTCGTCTCATCGTTGACGGTGATCAGGCCTACCACTGTTGTGTCATCAGCAAACTTAATGATGGTGTTGGAGTCGTGTTTGGCCACGCAGTCGTGGGTGAACAGGGAATACAGGAGGGGACTAAGTACACACCCCTGAGGGGCCCCAGTGTTAAGGATCAGCGTGGCAGACATGTTGTTGCCTACTCTTACCACCTGCGGGCAGCCTGGCAGGAAGTCCAGGATTCAGTTGCAGAGGGAGGTGTTTAGTCCCAGAGTCCTTATCTTAATGATGAGCTTCATGGGCATTAGGATATTGAACGCTGAGCTGTAGTCAATGAACAGCATTCTCACATAGGTGTTCCTTTTGTCCAGGTGAGAAAGGGCAGTGTGAAGTGCAATTGAGATGTGGATCTGTTAGGGCGGTATGCGAATTGGAATGGGTCTAGGGTATCCTGGAGGATGCTGTTGATGTGAGCCATGACCAGCCTTTCAAAGCACTTCATGGCTATCGACGTGAGTGCCACGGGGCGGTAATCATTTAGGCAGGTTATCTTCGCTTCCTTGGGTACAGGGACTATGGTGGTCTGCTTGAAACATGTAGGTATTACAGACTCGGTCAGGGAGAGGTTGAAAATGTCAGTGAAGATTTCTTATAAGCGTCCGGATTAGTCTCCCACTCCTTGAAAGCGGCAACTCTAGCCTTTAGCTCGATGTGGATGCTGCCTGTAACCCATGGCTTCTGGTTGGGATATGTATGTACAGTCACTGTGGGGACGACGTCGTCGATGCACTTATTGATGAAGCCGATGACTGAGGTGGTGTACTCCTCAATGCCATTGGATGAATCCCAGAACATATTCCAGTCTGTGCTAGCAAAACAGTCCTGTAGTGTAGCATCCACGTCATCTGACCACTTCCGTATTGAGTGAGTCACTGGTACTTCCTGCTTTAGTTTTTGCTTGTAATCAGGAATCAAGAGGATAGAATTATGGTCAGATTTGCCAAATGGAGGGCAGGGGAGAGCTTTGTATGCATCTCTGTGTGTGGCGTAAAGATGGTCTAGAATTTTTTTTTCTCTGGTTGCACATGTGACATGCTGGTAAATATTTGGTAAAACTGATTTAAGTTTGCCTGCACTGAAGTCCGCAGCCACTAGGAGCGCTGCTTCTGGGTGAGCATTTTCTTCTTTGCTTATGGCCTTATAGAGTTGGTTGAGAGCTGTCTTAGTGCCAGCATCGATTTGTGGTGGTAAATAGACAGCTACGAATAATATAGATGAGAACTCTCTTGGTAGATAGTGTGGTCTACAGCTTATCAAAAGGTACTCCACCTCAGATGAGCAATACCTCGAGACTTCTTTAATATTAGCGCACCAGCTGTTATTGACAAATAGACACACCCCCACACCTTGTCTTACCAGAGGTAGCGTCTCTGTTCTGCTGGTGCATGGAAAATCCCGCCAGCTCTATATTGTCCGTATCCTCGTTCAGCCACGTCTCGGTGAAACATAAGATGTTACAGTTTTTAATGTCCTGTTGGTAGGATAATCTTAATCGTAGGTCATCAATTTTATTTTCCAATGAGTGCACGTTAGCAAGAAGAATGGATGGCAGTGGGAGTTTACTTGCTCGCCTACGGATTCTCAGAAGGCTGCCCAATCTGCAGCCCCTTTTCCTGCGGCTTTTCTTCACGCAAAAGGCGTGGATCTGGGCCTGTTCCAGTGAAAGCAGGATATCCTTCTCGTCGGACTCGTTAAAGAAAAAGCTTCTTCCAGTCCACGGTGAGTAATCGCTGTTCTGATGTCCAGAAGTTATTTTCGGTCATAAAAGACGGTAGCAGCAACATTATGTACACAATAAGTGGTCCTGTGTGGCTCAGTTGGTAGAGCATGGTGTTTGCAACGCCAGGGTTGTGGGTTCGATTCCCATGGGGGACCAGTATGGGGAAAAAAATGTATGAAATGTATGCATTCACTACTGTGAGTTACTCTGGATAAGAGCGTCTGCTCAATGACTAAAATGTAAGTTAAAAAATAAGTTACGCAGAAAAATAAAAGAATTGCACAATTGGTTGGAAGAATGTAAATCGGTGCCATCTTATCAGAAGGCTGTGCTTTTTAGAGTTGTGTACAATTTTGGTTCGTCTTCTCTGCGTCTCTCTCACTCAAAGACACACATACCCCCGTGACCCCTTGCTTTACAAATGTTTGCATCTCTCCTCCTTCCAGGCTTTTTTATCTTTAAACTTATATGGTGATTGGCATCTACACTTTGATAGCATTACCACGACAACCGGCAAAACAGTTCGTCTTTCAATCACCCACGTGGGTATAACCAATGAGGATATGGCACGTAGGTACCTGCTTCTATAAACCCAATGAGGAGATGGGAGGGGCAGGACTTGCAGCGCGATCTGCGTCAGAAATAGAAAGGAGTTCTATTTTAGCTCTTGGCAGCGCAGACGCTCGTTGGCGCGTGCAAGCAGTGTGGGTGCAATAATTGAATAACATGAATTTCAAAATGTATTTTGCGACACTCGCGCACACGACGTGTCCGGTCTGGTCAGCATGTTAGAATATGTGGACAACTATAAATACCTAGCTGTCTGGCTAGCCTGTAAACTCTCCTTCCAGACTCATATTAAACATCACCAATCCAAAATGAAATCTAGAATCGGCTTCCTATTTCGCAACAAAGCCTCCTTCACTCACGCTGCCAAACATACCCTCGTAAAACTGACTATCCTACCGATCCTCAACTTCGGCGATGTCATTTACAAAATAGCCTCCAACACTCTACTCAGCAAACTGGATGCAGTGTATCACAGTGCCATCTGTTTTGTCACCAAAGCCCCACATACCACCCACCACTGCGACCTGTATGCTCTAGTCGGCTGGCCCTCGCTACATATTTGTCGCCAGACCCACTGGCTCCAGGTCATCTATAAGTCTTTGCTAGGTAAAGCTCCGCCTTATCTACACCCACCCATAGCACGCGCTCCAGCAGGTATATCACACTGGTCATCCCCAAAGCCAACACCTCCTTTGGCCGCCTTTCCTTCCGTGTTATCTAATGCCAATGACTGGAACAAATTGCAAAAATCTCTGAAGTTGGAGACTTATATCTCCCTCACTAACTTTAAGCACCAGCTATCTGAGCAGCTTACCGATCGCTACAGCTGTACACAGCCCATCTGTAAATAGCGCATCCAATCTGCCTACCTCATCCCCACATTGTTTTTATTTACTTTTTTGCACACCAGTATTTCTACTTGCACATCATCATCTGCACATCTATCACTCCAGTGTTAATTTGCTAAATTGTAATTACTTCAATACTATGGCCTATTTATTGCCTTACCTCCTCACGCCATTTGCACATACTGTATATAGACTTTTTCTATTGTGTTATTGACTATACATATTGTTTATTCCATGTGTAACTCTGTGTTGTTGTTTGTGTCGCACTGCTTTGCTTTATCTTGGCCAGGTCGCAGTTGTAAATGAGAACTTGTTCTCAACTGGCCTACCTGGTTAAATAAAGGTGAAAAAAAATCAAAATTAAAGATTGAAGTGCCTTTGAACGTATGGTAGTAGGTGCCAGGCGCACCGGTTTGTGTCAAGAACTGCAACGCTGCTGTGTTTTTCACGCTCAACAGTTTCCTGTGTATCAAGAATAGTCCACCAGCCTAAGGACATCCAGCCTGCTTGACACAACTGTGAGAAGCCTTGGAGTCAACATGGACCAGCATCACTGTGGAACGCTTTCCACACCTTGTAGAGACCATGCCCCCCCCACCGAGATGTTTGTACACTCAGTGTATATCTACAATCCTTCATAGTTGTCATTTGTTTAAACGGGTAAATAGCTTGATAGGGCTGAAGAAATGTAATCACTCTCAAATGCATAGACGGGGCTGATCATCATCAAAAAGGTTGGTTTTAACCACGATTTCAAACTATACATTTGTTTACAATTACGATATTGACAAACAATGGAGTAAAACAAGCTTATGTGGGTTCTGCTGGGGTGAAACAGTTTAACTAAACTCAAAAAGCATTTATAAATTACAATCTCCATTCATTTACAAGTCCAAAAATGTATGCAGGCTACCAATCCCAGATTTCCCCATTTAAAATTATTTTTTAATTGAATTTACCGGTAACCACATCTAAATTACAATTTCTTTCCTTACCTGAGCGTGTGAAGACTACAAGTTCTCTCTCTTCACACACACACACACACACACACACACACACACACACACACACACACACACACACACAACACACAATGTGTTTTAGTGAATAATCAGGTGTTCTCTTGATATGACTATTCACAATGCAATATAGTCAGGTGCCTGACTAACTTCTTCTTCTTTGGATTTTAATGGCGGGCATACGGACTAATATTAGGTGCATTACCGCCACCTACTGGACTGGAATGCGGAGGAGATAACGAATGTTTTAAATTCTGCACTCTACTCCACATGAAAGAAATTAGTGCTGAGTGTATTTCAGTTTGTTCTGGACAGAGTTTGAGTGATCTGGGAGGTTGAACCTTATTCCCAAAGTGTCTGCCTTTGATGTTAGTATACGTGACAGGGAAGAAGGAAGTGATCTGTTGTTGCTGCTGCTGGACGGTTGGGACATGAACCAGTGTTGTGTTTGTATGACGAAAGGGGTTAAGGCCGTTCCGTTGTGGCTTTTATTTTTTATTTTTTTTTACAGACGTTTGATGATTGTCTTTGTGGTTATTGCTGAGTGAAACCAGTGGGTGGATGGACGTTAAAGGCTTTTTTTTCCCCTTTTCCCCTTCTGTCCATTCCTTTTTGTCATTTGTCTGTGATTTCAGCTATCAACCAGAAGGATCACAAGTCTGGACTCTGAACTTCCCTTCCTATTTTGTCTTGACACATTCTCCATTTCTCTCCACTAGGTGGGAGCACAGTCTTATACTAATTATACACTGAGTGGACAGAAAATTAGGAACATCTTCAAAATATTGAGTTTCGCCCCCTTTTGCCTTCAGAACATCCTCAATTGTGACCGACTGCCTCGATTCGGTCTTATGTAGCAAAATTTGAAGTTATGTTATTTACATTGGATAAAAGTAGAGACTCAAAGCTAGAAAATGGTATATCATACACTGCAGTTGAGGAACAATAAGAAAGTAATACTGCTTTGGAAGTTGATAAACTTGTAACCCCACTTTTGAGAAAATGGCCCTTGAATGTTTTGGTACACCTACTAGAGAGCTCGTCTTTGCCTCCACCCATTCAGCATTGTTCACACCCTCTTAAGCCTAAACCCCACCCATCTCTTTAATGATTCCCATGTGAGGTCATGTGCTAAACAGAGTGAGTAGTTATTAAACAATCAAAGATTTCAAGACTAAAAGTGGTAAAAGTAGTTGTCTACAATAAGGAAAAACTCCAGGTAAAAATACACTTTGTCTAATCCTTGGCCTATATCCTAATCTGACTTTGGTGCAGGTCATGTTGTTCTTCACATTACCGTCTCTGGTAAACACAAGCTATATCATATAAAATAAGTTCCTTTGTCACATGCACAGGATACAGAAGGTGTAAACGGTACAGTGAAATGGTTACTTGCATAGTAGCAATATCAGAAACAGAAAGTGTCCAGATAAAAATATGTTCTAATTATTAGATGATGCTTACCGGACACACTTGTCTAAATTGATGGGTCATGTGAAAGAAATGCTATAACCACATCCAGCTAAGTGGACGGGTCACTATTGTCTAGACATGTACAGATGATCATGAAATACAATAGATGGCCATAGTTACCCTCAGACAAACCTGGCTAACTTGATGGGTCATGTAATCACCTAGCGAAGTGGAGTCTTTTGTTTAGACATGTAGCTAGCTAGCTAGCTAGCTAGCTAAACAATGAACCGGCATAATGCCAACTCATACTACTACCAATACAAACATTCTCATAGCTGTAGTATGAATCTGCAACTAGCTAAAGAGCTAACCAACTAGGTTCAGTGTTAGCTAGCTAACATTAGGCTATTACCAGCAATGCTAATGGGTTTCTGATTCCAATAATTACATGGATGAACGCTTCACGGCAGACTGGAACCATTTAACTCCATTTTGTTTATAGCTACGTCTTGTTTGGCCAGCACAACGTTTATCTCTTCTCTCTTCCTCCCTCTTCTTTCACCGCCTCCACCCTCTCCCCCTCTCTCACCCTCTCCATCTCTCTCCCCCTCCTCCACTCTCCCCCTTCTCTCACTCCCTCCTACCCCCTCCATTTTCTCTCCCTCCTTCTTTCCCTGCCTCCACCTCCTCTCATCGCTCTCCCTCCTCTCTCCTTCCTCTCTCCCACCTCTGTTGACTCTCTCTCTCTCTCCTCCATCCTCTCTCTCCCCATCCCTCCTTCACCCTCTCCCCCTTCTGTCTCTCCCTCCTCCATTCTCCCTCCTTTCTTCCTTCCTTCCTTCTCTCCAGTGGTGTAAAGTTCTTAAGTAAAAATTGTTTAAAGTGCTACTTAGGTCGTTTTTGGGGGTATCTGTACTTTACTATTTATATTTTTGACAACTTTTATTTTTACTTCACTACATTCCTAAAGAAATATATACTCCACATATTTTCCATGGCACCCAAAAGTACTGGTTAGATTTTGAATGCTTAGCAGGACAGGGAAATGGTCCAAATCACACACATCAAAAGAACATCCCTGATCATCCCTACTGCCTCTTATCTGGCAGATAAACTAAACACAAATGCTTCATTTGTAAAATATGTCTGAGTCATGGAGTGTGCCCCTGGCTATCTGTACATTAAAACAACAAGAAAATGGTGCCATCTGGTTTTCTTAATATAAGGAATTTGAAATGATTTATACTTTTATTTTTGATACTTATTTTAGCAATTACATTTACTTTTGATACTTCAGTATATTTAAAACCAAATACCTTTAGACTTTTACTCAAGTAGTATTTTACTGGGTGACTTTCACTTTTACTTGAGTCATTTTCTATTAAGGTATCTTTACTTTACTTCCTGTAATCAGACAGACAGACAGACAGACAGACAGACAGACAGACAGACAGACAGACAGACAGACAGAAAAAATCTATATCCTCTGCAGAATTGATTAAAGAATTCAAAACAAGGCAGTTCTAGAAACTAAGAGCAAGACCATTGTGTCCAATGGAGGTCAAAAATGTGTTTGGGCCGATTAACTTCAAATTTCCTATGCCGGGTCCCCCGGTCACAAGTATTTAACATTTTAACCCTTTGAAACCGACCCTATGACCCTCAGTTAAGTCACTTCCTGTAATCACAGGAAGCTAAAATTCAATGTGTTGTCTCCTGGGGACACTCTTTAACGATGCCCTGAGTTTCAGGGAGAGAATAAAGGACCATGTGGAAGTTGAATTAAGACACTTCCTGTTGCCACAGGAAGCTGAATCTCAACACAGGGCATCCATATAAGTTCCTGATTGTTTGTGTGAAAGGAAGGTTAGCTAGCTCAATCGCAGTCATTGATGGCGTCATGGTTACGTGAGGGCTGTAGGTAATGCTTTTCTATGGAAGAAAAGCTGAGTTCTCTTTGGGACCAAGTTTTCAGGGTGAAAGTACATTTCACATGGTCAGATGTAGGCTTGCGTTCATCGGGAGCATCTGTTGAACGTTCCCATGCGTACATTTTGATTCTAGCCTCAACCGTTCTGCCAATGCCACTCAAAAGCCCATTTTTTTATTTAACTAGGCAAGTCAAAAGCCCATTAAGTATAGTTCAGGCTTCAAGTGAGGCCTACCTTTCTGCCATGTACTGGGGGAGAGGGACATGCATTCATTGTTCATTGGATTAAGGTTAAGGTTATGTCTAGGGTTGAGGCCCTGTCACGACGTGGCCCTTTGGGGTGTATATCGTGGCTCCCCCCCTCTCTCACTCTCTCTCTCCCACCACAAGTTTTATGACTTTACGACACGTCATAAATTCCTGGCAGAGACTCTCTCCCCCTGGTCATGCAAAAAGAGAGGGGAAATAAACCTATGAAACAAAGAGCTTCTCTTTGGTCAACTCCTATTCCCCAAAATTGGAGGATTAAACAATATTTATATTTTTGACAATGTGGGAATGGTCCGTGGGTATTTAAAGAACAATCCTGTCGAAGTTGTTTTATTTTGTGACATCAGGAAGGACGGTAGCACGGAATAACGGTAGCTTTGGAAGTGTACATTTCTCAGTTATTCGTTTTCTACCTGAATGTTGTGTAAAATATATGATTGAATATGAAACTATTTGTGAGAAGATGTAACGTCGTGTTGGCCTTCTAAACGAGATACTTGTTTAGTTATAAAGTTTAACTAGTCAGTGGCCACACCCCCCCGTGAGCCCAGACATTACATCAGGCGTCATAGAACCGCCCCTTTTTCCACAGAGAATAAAATCCACTTCCTACAAAACATCCATTAAGTCAGAGAACGCCGGGACAGAGTCCTTATGATGGAATGGCTACAATTTTATAGGCCATACAGCTGTAGTTTTGGCTACGTGGCTAGAAATGGTTCAACTCTGAGACTATCGATTCACTACAGAAGGAGAAAATTCTAGATGACACCAATTACTAGTCTGCAGCTAGAAATTATGTAAACCTAGAACAAGAATACCGACAACCGCTGAAACATCTATTCTATGAGAACATTTCCGAATGGTACTCTGAAGTATCCATCCTAACCACCGACAACCACGAAAGACATTGTGACTTCTGGGAAAGTTAACCAGAGACTCTGATGAACTGTACAGGACGATTGAGTGTTTTCAACGGAGAGACAACAACAACATACAAGCGTAAATATTTACATTGCAATTTCTTTCAGAATGAGCGGCTGTTCATTTGCAAAGTATTAGCATGTCTCTGAGTACAATTATCCACTGTGTGTAGTGAATCCATTTAGTCTTTCCCGCTCTTTCTCAGTCCCCACCCCTTTCCTTTCTTTACCAAGCCGTCATATCGGCATCATCCGCTAGGGACTTTTTCTTTGTATCATGTAGTAACCCAAATATCTACTGTTTGTTTGTCATGTATTTCTGTGTGATTATTTAGTTAGTTAATAAATAAATAATTTGTCACGTATACCCCGTCTCCGGCCTCTAGGTCATCAGGCTGCTGATTGTCCCGCACACCTGTCACTGTCGTCTCTCGCACCTGCGCAACTTCATGACCATCACCTGGACTCCATCACCTCCTTGATTACCGCCCCTATATCTGTCACTCCCCTTGGTTCTTTCCTCAGGTGTTATTGACTGTTTTCATGTCGGCGTGTTGTTTGTGTTTTGTGTTCATTGTTTCCTTTATTTATTTAAACACTCACTCCCTGAACTTGCTTCCCAACTCTCAGCGCACTCGTTACATAATTACGCCAATTTGTATATATTGCTGATTCATGATTTAGGCTAGGGTTCGTGCAGATATCCAAGGATTTGCGACGTACAGTAATGAGAACTGATGAGGTAATAATAATAATACATGAATGAGAATGACTAATCGATCAAATATTACAATTTCTGAAGAGTTATATTCGTAAAATTATAACTCCGTAAATCTCAACATTTTCTGTGGTGCCCCGACTTCCTAGGTAATTAGTGTTTACATTATTAGTTTAATCACATAATAATTAAACCTAGAGAACTGATTTGATTTAAATAAGTCTTCACATTTAATGATAGTCCAGACACTCCCAGCTCAACCCTAACCCTAAACATAGCTTCAAGTCCACATCCTGGATCAACACTAAATCTAACTTCATGTCCACTCCCGGCTCAACCTGAACCCCAAGAGCTGAGCCAAGATTTGGAGGGCTAGGGTTAGGGTTATGGGTAGGATTCAGGTTGAGCCGGGATATGGACATGAAGCTACGCTTAGGGTTAGGTTTGAGTTCAGAGTTTTTCTGTCTGTCTGTCTCTGTCTGTCTGTGAGTTTATTTGTCTGTTTCGCTCTCTCTCTCTCTGTAAGCCAATGTATTATTTAGCTTTTTCAGAGTGGGGCTGCACTCCACTGCACACATACAAATATATATATATATATATATATATACACACACACACACACACACACACACACACACACACACACACACACACACACACACACACACCTACTGAGAGGAGGGAGGGAGAGAAATAGATTGAGGGAGGGGGAAAGAAGGAGGGAGATTAAATGGAGGGGGAGGGAGATGGAGAGAGAGAGACAGGGGAGAGGTAGAGATAGGGGAGAGGGAGAGAGAGGGGGGAGAGAGACGAGGGAGAGGCAGTGGCATTTTACATTTTGCAAAAACGTGCCAGGATGAGGCTGGTAACAACCCACTCCAGCATGGGCACTGCTACTGCTTCTCACCCTCAAGATCACATCTGATTAAATGTTCTGAGATTGTGGAAGCCTAAATGAGTTCCTGCAGTAATTGCTAATTTTGTCATGACTGTCAGCCCCGTGGTCCAGGAGCTATGTTCTCTCTTACGACATTGCAAGCTGCTATAATAACATTGTGTATATATAAAGCAGCAGGTGGTTGGCTGGGTTCATAGGTAGAATATTGCCATGTACCACGATGACAGCTCATCTTCTTTCAGCGAGGGCACTGGGCTATGCGTCACACAAGGAATAAGCCCATAGTTGCAGAGAAGCTATCTCAGTACGGTGAATTACGGTGCAGTTAGATTTTCATTTACCAAGATGGCAGGTTCATCTTTCCTCAGCAAGGACACTGTCGGGTGAGCAGCATAAGAAATAAGTCTACTTATAGTTGATGGTGAAACTATCTAAGTACGGTGATTTACGCCACGGTATTTGATGCGTATCTTATTTTTCATTTAACGCTCTACCCAGCAAGGTCACTGGGTAGTGAGTGAGAAATAAGCTTTGTTTTTTTTCTCAGTATGGCGCGCCTGCTGCAGCCTAGACATTGTTTGACCTTCATGTTACACTCGCTTAAGGCGCACATCTGCCACACACACACAGTTTGTTATCTGGCAGTGGTTCTGCTGTTTTAGGGATTGGGATAGTGGGAGGTAGCTTAGTGGTTAGAGGGATGGCAGGTATCCTAGTGGTTAGAGTGTTGGGTCAGTAACCGAAAGGTTGCTAGATCGAATCCCCAAGCTGACAAGGTAAAAATCTCTCGTTCTGCCCCTGAATGAGGCAGTTAACCCACTGTTCCTAGGCCGTCATTGTAAATAAGAATTTGTTCTTAACTGACTTGCCTAGTTAAATAAAGGTAAAAAAATTACTATGATCCTCCCATTCTATGGAATGCCCACCACCCTCATATGTCATGTCTGACAAAATGTTTCAGTTGGTTCTTCTATGATAGACGGAAGCGGTTAAGGTTAATAGATGGAAGGTTAACTTTGAATCTATACATGTATAGACCAACAAAATCCAACTTATCAAATGTGCATGGGCTCCATGAAAAAAAAGCATATGGTTCTCAAACACTTAAAGACATTGTCAGCAGATGTGGTTTATTGCAAGAGTCACAGTTTAAAAAAAGAGAAATATAACATTTAACCTCTCTTGGGTAGGGGGCAGTATTTTCACGTCCGTATGAAAACCGTGCCCAAAGTAAACTGCCTGTTACTCAGGCCCAGAAGCTAGGCTATACATGTCATTGATAGATTTGGATAGAAAACACTCTAAAGTTTCTAAAACTGTTACAATAATGTCTGTGAGTATAACAGAACTGATATGGTAGGTGAAACCCCGAGGACAAACCATCCCACCCAAAAAAATGTTCAGCCTACCACTATTTTCAATGGCTGTCACTTTTATTATAAGGCGAAGTCCTCCCAGATTGCAGTTCCTAGGGCTTCCACTAGATGTCAACAGTCTTTAGAAAGAGTTTCAGGCTGGTTTTTGGAAAAATGAGCCAGAAATTGTAGTTTTTCTAGGTGGCTCCCATTTTGGCTGTAGTGTTTCCAAGCGCGTGAATGAGAGCTTGTTCTTTGGTATTTTTCTTTGGTATTTTCCGTCTTAAATTGTATTGTTTATTTACGTATTAGGGTACCTAAGGTTTAATTATAAATGTTGTTTGACTTGTTTGGAAAAGTTTATTAGTAACATTTGGGATTCATTTTGTATGCATTTTGATGGAGGGAAACTGGGTGGATTATTGACTGAAGCGCACCAGCTAAACTGAGTTTTTATGGATATAAAGGACATTATCGAACAAAAGGACCATTTGTGATGTAACTGGGACCTTTTGGAGTGCCAACAGAAGAAGATCATTAAAGGTAAGGCATTTATTATATCGCTATTTCTGACTTTCATGTCGCACCTGCCTGGTTGAAATATGTTTTTCATGGTTTTGTATGCGGGGCGCTGTCCTCAGATAATCGCATGGTGTGCCATAATGCCTTTTTGAAATCTGACACAGCGGCTGGATTAACAAGAAGTTAAGCTTTATTTTGATGTATTACACTTGTGATTTTATGAAAGTAAAATATTTATAATTCTGTAGTTTGAATTTTGCGCTCTGCAATTTCACCGGATGTTGGCCAGGTGGGACGCTACTGTCCCACCTGCTTATAAGAAGAGTTGGGTGGGAGATGCCTATGCTGCCACCTACTGTAGTAACAGCAGAGGTGAAGGCATCCTGATCAATAAGAATACATAATTTTCCCTTATATCCCAGCATATGAACCAAAAAGGCAATTTTCTAATGTTGAATTGTAACTTACATGGTGAAAAATAGTCATTGCTTTCATTGTATATCCCACCAGGGGCAAATCTGGTGTTTTTAGATAGAATTCAAGCTCTACAAGATCAAATCCAGACAGGAACTATTATTTTAGCAGATGATCTAAATCACACATTTGATGAGATTTCACAGATGTAGTAATACAAAAGGCCAATTTAAGGGAGCCTCCAAAGAGGCTGAAACATTTAATCTCTACAAATAATGTACAGGAGATTACACCTGGAGATTACTACTCCCAACTACAAAGGACTATTCCTTTTTTTTTCTAAAAGTATGAAAAGCTATTCCAGAATTGACTGCATCTTTATTTCCAAAAATGCACTCAACATTTTACTGGATAATAAAATTGATGATATTTTGTAATCGGATCATTCTCCGGTATCATGCTTAATTACACAAGTACACTTAGTGACAGAATTTGAAGAATGAACAGAGTGCATCTTTTGGATGCTAAATATGTAAACGGAAAAATTGAAACCTTTACCATTACAAATGTAGACATACTGTATAGGACAGAGAACAGCTGACCCCTGATATCATTTTGGATGCCTCTAGGGCGTACATTAAGGGAATGATAATCTCATACTCGACTAAAGTTAAATCTGATTTAGAAAGAAAAATGTAAGAAACATTTTAATAAATCACTATCTTAGAAAAAGCCCATTAAAACCTTTACATGGTAAAGAAGAAAATACAATTTCTGAACTTAAGCAGGAATACAATATTGTACATTTGAAGAGAGTTAAAAACTACAGGTTAAACTTAAATAAAACATAACTACTTAAAACCTGTTGGGGCTAGGGGGCAGTATTGAGAAATTTGAAAAAAATGTGTGCCCATTTTTAACTGCCACCTACACCAACTCAGAAGCTAGGATATGCATATTATTACCAGATTTTGATAGAAAACACTCTGAATTTTCTAAAACTGTTTGAATGGTGTCTGTAAGTATAACAAAACTCATACGGCAGGCAAAAACCTGAGAAAACCTGAGAGAAAAAAGAATTTTGTGGCTGTACTATTTTTTTTGTGTCATTGTTTAATAGATACCACAGTGAGAAAGGATTCATTTCGCAACTCCTACGGCTTCCACTAGATGTCAGCGATCTTTATAAAGTTGTTTGAAGCGTCTATGATGAACAGAGACCAAATTAGAATGCAGGGAAGTTGACGTCCCTGGGATGTCGTCACTTCCATTATTGCCTGCACCTGCGCAATCATGAGACGCGAGACATTTTTCAAAAACGTTTTTCTAGACACAGGAGAGGTCGGGTTGAAACATTACTGATGTTTCACGTTAAAAATGGCTCCAAAGATTGATGCTAAACAACAACGTTTGACATGTTTGAACGAACGTAAATAGATAATTTTTTAAACTTTTTTAACTTTTCGCTGTGACTTCACACCCCCCCCGCGCTACTTTTTAGTAGCCACCGAAGCGCTAACAACATGGAACAACTTGGAGTTATTTGGACATCAATTATGAACTTTGTCAAAAGAAACCACATTTGTTGTGGTCCTGGGATTCCTGGAAGTGCCAATGGATGAAGATAATCAAAGGTAAGGGATTATTGACAATAGTATTATTGATATTACATGGTTACAAGATGATGCTAACCTATATAGCCTAGCCTATTGTTCTTAGCACAGCACCCGGTTTATTGCAACTTGTGATTTCCCAGTAAAGTTATTTTGAAATCTGGCAATACAGTAGCATTTACGAAATGTTAAACTATAATTATTTGAATGACAATATTATAATTTACCAATGTTTTCGAATAGTAATTTTGTAAATTGTAACGTTGTTCACCGGAAGCATTTCAGAGAAGAAAAAAATCTGAATTTCACCGCTACTGTAAAATGCTGTTTTTGGATATAAATATGAACTTGATTGAACAAAAAATGCATGTATTGTATAACATAATGTCCTAGGAGTGTCATCTGATGGAGATTGTCAAAGGTTGGTGCATAATTTTAGCTGGTTTCTGCTTTTGGTGACGCCTGACCTTGAATTGAAAATGGATGTTTGTACTTTTGTGGCTATGTACTGTCCTAACATAATCTAACTTTATGCTTTTGCCGTAAAGCCTCTTTGAAAATCGAACAATGTGGTTAGATTAAGGAGATGTTTATCTTTTAAATGGTGTAAAATAGTTGATTGTTTGAGAAATTGAAATTATTCGATTTTTGATGTTTTGAATTTCCAGCCTTGCTAGCAATCCCGTCTCAGGGTTCATTGCTACCCCGTATCCCCAACAGGTTTTAATGGCAAATAAACCAGGTAAACATCTCACAGCACTCACAAAACGAATACACGCTAAACCAGTTATTTTAAAAGATAAAGATACAAATGTGGTAATTAGAAACAACAACGCGACTAATGCCAACTTTAAAAGCTTCTAATGAAAATGTATATAAATCAGAATTAAACAATAGCCTTCTTACACTCAATAACCCTGAAGAAATTATCAGCAGACAAAAGATAATCGCTAAAAACAGAGATCACCCGAAAGTAAATATTAGATACTGTTAAAACATTAAAACAGCACGGAGAAAAGCACCAGGAATGGGTGGCTTTCCCATAGAATTCTATTGAACTTTTTGGGACTAATTAGAGCCCCTATTTACACAAATGACAACACATGTCACTCAATTCAGTACTTCCTAGTTCCATGTATAAAACTTTTATTTCAGTTATATTAAAACAAAGAAAGTCTGGAGTCCCCTGCTGATTATAGACCCCTAAGATTAATAAATTGTGAAAATAAAATAATAACAAAGCTTATAAGCAATAGAATGGCAAAATTCTTACCAGACTTGATATATATCAATCAAATAGGGTTTATTAAAAATAGACACTTACAAACAAATAAGAACATGTTTCAATTTATTACAATGAAAAAAAAAACAAGATATAAATTTATCATTAATGGCTGTTGATGCCAAAAACACTTTTGACCGTCTTAAATGGCCCTTTCTATTCAAATATTCTATACATTTCCTAAAACAAAAAATATACGTAAAATATATATACAAAAAATATACATATGCATATGCTTTAGAAAGGGTCACAAGACAGGGATGTCCCCTTGACCCCCTCCTGTTTGCACTAGCAATTGAACCACTTGCAGAAAGAATTAGACAGGACCCAAACGTAAAACAGGTTAGTATAAGTATCAGTATCAGTATTAGCAAACATGAATATAAACTAAACTTTTTGCAGACGATCTCCTGATATACCTGACCAATATTGAAAACTCAACACCCCTTTTGCTAAAAATATTTTTAGAAATCACAGGATATAAAATTAAAGTGAAAAAAAATGGCAATAGGGAAATAAAAAATAATAATTCACGAGCTACAGCAATCCTTTAAGTGGACAAAAAAATATGAAATACTTAGGATCCTTAATGAGTGATTACAAACAAATATGTAAACATAACTTTATTCCTTTACTCAACAATATGAAAGCAGATCTAATTAAATGGAACAATATTCCCATAAATATTACAGGTAGAATAAACCTCTCCAGAATAGCATGGCTCCCTAAGTTTTGTATTTATTTTCAGTAATACCTATTACCCCACCAAAGACATTTAAAAAAAAGTATACTCTGTCCTAACACACTTTATATGCGCAAATAAAATTCAGAGAATAAAAAGGACAGTTGTGCATCTTCCTAAGTCTGAGTGTTGATTTACCTTCCAGACTTGGAATGGTATCAAACTGCTACCCAAGGCTTTTACTTGTGACGTTTAGTTAAATGCACTAAAGAAGAACAATGGGTGTCAGGACTGTCAGAATGATCGGACCAACGCGCAGCATGGATGTAGTTCCACATCTTTTTATTTATAGTGAAACGTTGCAATACACCAAATACTAGAAATGCAAAAAACAACAAACCGTGACGCAGAGAGGAAAACACACTACTCAAAATTAACAACCCACAAACCCAAAAGGGAAAAAACCCCTACTTAAATAGGATCTCCAATCAGAGGCAACGAGGACCAGCTGCCTCCAATTGGAAATCAACCCCAAAAAAACCAACATAGAAATAGAAAACATAGAATAGAAAACATAGAAATAGAAAACAAGAAATCCAACCAAAACACCCCCTGTCACGGCCTGACCCATCTACTATAGAAAATTACCTCTTACAAGGGTCAGGACGTAACAATGGGTCCATATCGAAGATGCTCAACCCTTTAATTTTCTTAGTGTCTATTTTCAAAGGATAAAGCAAAGAACATTATAAACGTAACAGTAAAGAACACTAGAACAATATGGAAGAAAATGAAATGTATTTTACAGTACGAGAACCAATATCACAACTCTATGGAACAATCCTTGGATGCCTTTTCAGAATTCACCAATAAATTGGTCCA
Organism: Salmo trutta; assembly: GCF_901001165.1. Taxonomy (NCBI): domain Eukaryota; kingdom Metazoa; phylum Chordata; class Actinopteri; order Salmoniformes; family Salmonidae; genus Salmo; species Salmo trutta. Next base: position 7,209 of record NW_021823481.1, on the reverse strand, counting down.
CATGGAAAACTAAAGGCATAGAAACCATAAATGACTTCCTAACAGTAAATAAATTAATTTCCATTACAGAATTAAAAAAGCAATTTTGGACTGATCAATGTAGGTATTTTCAAATACATGCAACGTGAAAGTTACACATCACCAAATTTCAAATTGAAATCTTTTGGACATCAGACCAACCTTGAGGGAATCTTATTTGAGTCAGAAAAGTATGTTCGTATGATAGGTAAAATATACAAAAACTTGCAGAGAGACTATCCAACTGACAATCTTTTAGAAAAAATATCAACTATTGGAAACAAAACTTAAAAATAACTGATGTTGGCACGAGATGGAGGGAAAGTTTAACTAACGAAAGTATAACTAACGAAATTACAGTTAATGAAAATGTACAATTAATCCAGTATAAACTAATGTATAGAATGTATTATACAAGAGACAAAATTCACAAATTCTACAGCATAAGGGCAGAGTCATGTCTTAAGTGTAAAACTAACAATGACTCAGTAATCCATGCTCTCTGGGAACGCTATAAAATCCAACAGTTATGGAAGGAGCTGGAAAGTTGGCTGTTAGAATGACTTTTAATCCATTTGTCTGGACATTTCAGGACATGGCATATGGGCTTGTAATGACTTTTAATCCGTTTGTCTGGACATTTCAGGACATGGCATATGGGCTTGTAATGACTTTTAATCCGTTTGTCTGGACATTTCAGGACATGGCATATGGGCTTGTAATGACTTTTAATCCGTTTGTCTGGACATTTCAGGACATGGCATATGGGCTTGTAATGACTTTTAATCCGTTTGTCTGGACATTTCAGGACATGGCATATGGGCTTGTAATGACTTTTAATCCGTTTGTCTGGACATTTCAGGACATGGCATATGGGCTTGTAATGACTTTTAATCCGTTTGTCTGGACATTTCAGGACATGGCATATGGGCTTGTAATGACTTTAATCCGTTTGTCTGGACATTTCAGGACATGGCATATGGGCTTGTAATGACTTTTAATCCGTTTGTCTGGACATTTCAGGACATGGCATATGGGCTTGTAATGACTTTTAATCCGTTTGTCTGGACATTTCAGGACATGGCATATGGGCTTGTAATGACTTTTAATCCGTTTGTCTGGACATTTCAGGACATGGCACATGGGCTTGTAATGACTTTTAATCCGTTTGTCTGGACATTTCAGGACATGGCATATGGGCTTGTAATGACTTTTAATCCGTTTGTCTGGACATTTCAGGACATGGCATATGGGCTTGTAATGACTTTTAATCCGTCTGTCTGGACATTTCAGGACACTGGACATTTCAGGACATGGCATATGGGCTTGTAATGACTTTTAATCCGTCTGTCTGGACATTTCAGGACATGGCATATGGGCTTGTAATGACTTTTAATCCGTTTGTCTGGACATTTCAGGACATGGCATATGGGCTTGTAATGACTTTTAATCCGTTTGTCTGGACATTTCAGGACATGGCATATGGGCTTGTAATGACTTTTAATCCGTTTGTCTGGACATTTCAGGACATGGCATATGGGCTTGTAATGACTTTTAATCCGTCTGTCTGGACATTTCAGGACATGGCATATGGGCTTGTAATGACTTTTAATCCGTCTGTCTGGACATTTCAGGACATGGCATATGGGCTTGTAATGACTTTTAAATCCGTCTGTCTGGACATTTCAGGACATGGCATATGGGCTTGTAATGACTTTTAATCCGTCTGTCTGGACATTTCAGGACATGGCATATGGGCTTGTAATGACTTTTAATCCGTCTGTCTGGACATTTCAGGACATGGCATATGGGCTTGTAATGACTTTTAATCCGTCTGTCTGGACATTTCAGGACATGGCATATGGGCTTGTAATGACTTTTAATCCGTCTGTCTGGAGATTTCAGGACATGGCATATGGGCTTGTAATGACTTTTAATCCGTCTGTCTGGACATTTCAGGACATGGCATATGGGCTTGTAATGACTTTTAATCCGTCTGTCTCGACATTTCAGGACATGGCATATGGGCTTGTAATGACTTTTAATCCGTCTGTCTCGACATTTCAGGACATGGCATATGGGCTTGTAATGACTTTTAATCCGTCTGTCTCGACATTTCAGGACATGGCATATGGGCTTGTAATGACTTTTAATCCGTCTGTCTCGACATTTCAGGACATGGCATATGGGCTTGTAATGACTTTTAATCCGTCTGTCTGGACATTTCAGGACATGGCATATGGGCTTGTAATGACTTTTAATCCGTCTGTCTGGACATTTCAGGACATGGCATATGGGCTTGTAATGACTTTTAATCCGTCTGTCTGGACATTTCAGGACATGGCATATGGGCTTGTAATGACTTTTAATCCGTCTGTCTGGACATTTCAGGACATGGCATATGGGCTTGTAATGACTTTTAATCCGTCTGTCTGGACATTTCAGGACATGGCATATGGGCTTGTAATGACTTTTAATCCGTTTGTCTGGACATTTCAGGACATGGCATATGGGCTTGTAGCCATATTCGCTTCGCATCATTCATCTTGAAAAAAGGAAATTAAAAACTTGACAATCAATCAATCAATCAATCCGCCATCATTAACAATGGAAAAATCGAATGATGTATTATTGAAATATTGAAATAGCACGGACAACTGAGAAAAACAAATAGGTACAATTTAAGGCCATGTGGCAAACAATAATGCAGGCACTAGGGATGGGGGTGTGGTCAGGGATGGGGGTGTGGTCAGGCACTAGGGATGGGGGTGTGGTCAGGGATGGGGGTGTGGGTGTGGCCAGGCACTAGGGGTGGGGGTGTGGTCAGGGATGGGGGTGTGGCCAGGCACTAGGGATGAAGGTGTGGTCAGGGATTGGGGTGTGGCCAGGTACTAGGGATGGGGGTGTGGTCAGGGATGGGGTGTGGCCAGGCACTATGGACGGGGGTGTGGCCAGGCACTAGGGATGGGGGTCTGGCTAGGCACTAGGGATGGGGGTCTGGCTAGGCACTAGGGATGGGGGTCTGGCTAGGCACTAGGGATGGGGGTCTGGCTAGGCACTAGGGATGGGGGTCTGGGCATAGGAGATGTAGTCTTTGTTAGTGGATGCCAGGAGAACGCTACCTCCCCAAATGCATAGTGCCAACTGTAAAGTTTGGTGGAGGAGGAATAATGGTCTGGGGCTGTTTTTCATGGTTCGGGCTAAACCCCTTAGTTCCAGTGAAGGGAAATCGTAATGCTACATCATACAATGACATTCTAGATGATTCTGTGCTCCCAACTTTGTAGCAACAGTTTGGGAAAGGCCCTTTCCTGATTCAGCATGACAATGCCCCTGTGCACAAAGCGAGGTCCATACAGTTTGTCGAGATCAGTGTGGAAGAACTTGACTGTCCTGCACAGAGCCCTGACCTCAAAGCAATCGAACACTTTTGGGATTCATTGGAACGCCAACTGCGAGCCAGGCCTAATTGCCCAACGTCAGTGCCCGACCTCACTAATGCTCTTGTGGCTGAATGGAAGCAAGTCCCTGCAGCAATGTTCCGACATCTAGTGGAAAGTGTGTTATAGCAGCAAAGGAGGGACAAACTCCACATAAATGCCCATGATTTTGGAATGAGATGTTTGATGAGCAGGTGTCCACATACTTTTGGTCATGTAGTGTATAAGCGAGGGAGTCAGTCAGTCAGCCAGCCAGCCAGTCAGTCAGTCAGTCAGTCAGTCAGTCAGTCAGTAAGCCAGCCAGTCAGCCAGTCAGTAAGCCAGTCATAGAAATTGATGAGCTTGTTGCTTGTTATGCTGTTTCACCGAGGCAGTGATTTCAGCAGCCTCCGTCACAACTGCGTCAGCGGCTGGGAACTCAGCAGGAGGGTGGGGGTGCTTGGGAGAGGAGGGAGGAGGGGGCGAGAGGGAGAGAGAGGAGGGAGAGGGGTGGTTCATCCTCAGAGATGCTCATAGCGCAAACAGTAACAACACGAGCAGGGTGAGACTCGCGCTGGGAAGAGAACAAACAATAGCCTGCCAAACGTTGCCACGCTGAAAAGAACAGCTGCGTTTGAATTATTAAACCGTAACAAACAGATTAAATAATTTAAGTCACATCATCAACAAAAATCTGTCGCTATTCGCTGTCAAGGAGATATACCTAGAGGACGGATTGGTGGGTAGGGTCGGTTTATAGAGTGCGAGTGCCGGAATAAACCGAAGGGCGGACGGTTTCAGCACCTTGGACAGAGCACGCGAGCAAGCGGGAACATGGCTCCGATGGTGACGGAAGAAACGCAGTTCGGTAAGTAGCTGGCGATTTATTTGAGTGTGGTTGGGAAAACTCGGAAAGCCTCTGTTCTTTTGGTCAGTAATATTCACTATGTTTCCCAAATGGCACCTTATACATTATATTGTGCTCTCCGTTTGACCAAACTAGCTCTGGTCAACAGGGAATAGGGTGCCATTGGGGACGTTGCTGTAGAGTCTCGTGATCCACCCACCACCAGTCGGCGTCTCCATCTGTTTCTGCACCCGCTGCACCGTGACGTGGGCTCCGAACACACCTTATTTCATGTGTTTAATTGATTTATCCTTTAATTATTCACGAGATCATATTGAGAATATCATGTTACGGATATACAAGAAAACATATGAGAAGCAAAAACCGAATAAAAAATCACCAGTTAGATTACCTCTCGAGTATTTTACTAGCTAATGGTAACTATCACGCATCATTGTACCGCAGGAGGGTATATAGCAATATGTTGAAATAAAGCGTTATGTCGGTGTTCATAATCCCAGCGTTATGTCGGGGTTCATTATCCCAGCGTTATGTCGGGTTCATTATCCCAGCGTTATGTCGGGGTTCATTATCCCAGCGTTATGTCGGGTTCATTATCCCAGCGTTATGTCGGGGTTCATTATCCCAGCGTTATGTCGGGTTCATTATCCCAGCGTTATGTCGGGGTTCATTATCCCAGCTGTAAAGATATGGTACATTCCTGCTGAAAGACTGCTGCATGCCTTGACGTGACACACACTCTCAGAGCGTATAGTTGTGTGTGTGTGTGTGTGTGTGTGTGTGTGTGTGTGTGCGTGGAGCTGAAAGACAGGGGTGAGACACTGGGGTTGCCTTCCCTGTTTTTAGTTCTGACACAAATATAAGAACCTTTATGTGTGTTGTGTTGCTAACTAACAAAACAGACCCCAATCTCTCATCTGATTGGCCAGTTGAGATTAATGACAGTTAATGAATAATCATCAATTATTAATACATCAATAAGCTACTTCATAATTTTGTCTCCAATCTCTATAACATATCAAAATGCCAAGTTATGTCAAAAGGCCATTTCTCTGTTCACACTGTATGACCCGACCCTTGATTATTCAGTTATGTCATGTCATGTCATGTCATGTAGGAGTCCCAGATTGTGCAGACTCCATCCCAAATGGCACCCTATTCCATATATAGTGTACTGTACTACTTTTGACCAGTGCCCATAGGACACTATCTAGGGAATAGGATTCCATTTGGGATACAACCCCAGATTGTGCTGTTGTCATGCTGTCTCTGACTCAGACAGTGCGTCAGTCAGTCAGTCAGTCAGTCAGTCAGTCAGCCTGTTAGTCAGTCAGTCAGTCAGTCAGTCAGTCAGTCAGTCAGTCAGCCTGTTAGTCAGCCAGTCAGTCAGTCAGTCAGTCAGTCAGTCAGTCAGTCAGTCAGCCTGTTAGTTATGGTAATAAGCAGTGGGTTTCTGATTCAGCTCGTCAATACATTCATCTACAGACGTAGTTAGACAGAGGAAACCTACGCATATTCAACACACACACACACACACACACACACACACACACACACACACACACACACACACACACACACACACACACACACACACACACACACACACACACACACACACACACACACACACACACACACACACACACACACACAGACAATAGATCCACAGGAGGGAGGGGCGGTTAACAAAACTATCTCTCTCTCTCTCTCTCTCTCTCTCTCTTCCTTTTCACATCTCTCTCTCTCTCTCTCTCTCTCTCTCTCTCTCTCTCTCTCTCTCTCTCTTCCTTTTCACATCTCTCTCTGTCTCTCTAGTGGAGGTGCCAGTGAGTGTTGCAGTGGTGAGTGTGTTTGGCCTTGTCTCCTGCGTCTCCCTCTTCGCCTGGATCTGCTGCCAGCGTAAAAACACCAAGCCACAGACGACACCACCCTACAAGTTCGTGCACATGCTCAAAGGCGTCGACATCTACCCCGAGAGTCTTAGCGCCAAGAAGAAGTTTGCTGCCACCGCCAATGAAAGCAAGACCGACGTGAACGGAAACTGCAACGCCAACAGCAACAACGCTAAACAACAAAAACAACAGCAAGCGGCCTCCAGCCCAGCAGGGGGCAGAACGCCCCTTCACCTGGACCTGGAGAAACAACGTGACCTGAACGGCAACTTCACCTCCACCACCAAACCTCCACACTCCAACCCCCAGACCCACGCCAAGGTCCGCAGCTCCCCAGATCTGGACATTCCCTCCCCCCACCCAGGGTTCACCCAGCCTGGGGTTCCCTCCCCCACAACCATTACCACCACCAATAGCCTCTCCGGCCAGACCCCAATCCCCAGCCAGGGTGCCGCTGACCAAGACAAACCCCAGGACGGAGGGCCTGACGTGGGCCTCGGGACCCTTCACTTCTCCCTGGAATACAACTCAGAGAAGAAGGCCTTCGTGGTTCACATCAAGGAGGCCCACGGGCTGACCCCGACCGACGAGCAGTCCCTGACCTCTGACCCCTACATTAAGCTGACCCTGCTGCCGGAGAAGAAGCACCGGGTCAAGACTCGCGTCCTGAGGAAGACTCTGGACCCGGCGTTTGACGAGACCTTCAGTTTCTACGGGATCCCATTGGTCCGTGTGCAGGAGCTGTCCCTCCACTTCATGGTGCTCAGCTTCGATAGGTTCTCCCGTGATGAGGTCATTGGCGAGACTCTCGTCCCATTGGCCGAGATCAACCTGGCGGAGGGGCGTGTCCTCATGAGCCGTGAGATCTTAAAGAGGAATGTCAGGGTAAGAGAGAGTAACTTGGTTCTTCCATTAGTGTCTAATACAAGTTCTGCTCGGCATAATTACCATTAGTGTCTAATACAAGTTCTGCTTGGCATAATTACCATTAGTGTCTAATACAAAATCT
>NW_021823480.1:35000-40203 GCF_901001165.1 Salmo trutta | reverse complement strand
TGTAATGTATAATGTTTACTGCCATCTGGTTCAACAGTATCATTTTCACTGCTTTGTAAATCAGTGGGTGAGACATCGATGGAATGTCTGGTAGATTTAGATGAGAAAAAAGGTGTTTTACTTGTCACGTACACTGTATAGGTTTAGTGCAATGTGTTGTTTTACTGGGTCAGTCATAGTGGTACGACGCCCCGGGAGCAATTAGGTTTAAGTGCCTTGCTCAAGGGCACATTGACAAGTTTTCACCTTGTCGGATCAGGTATTCAAACCCAACGCTCTAACCACTAGGTTACCTGCCCATCCCTGATTTAGATTTAACATTACAGTCTGTCTGTCTGTCTGTTGTCTGTCTGTCTGTCTGTCTGTCTGTCTGTCTGTCTGTCTGTCTGTCTGTCTGTCTGTGTCTGTCTGTCTGTCTGTCTGTCTGTCTGTCTGTCTGTCTGTCTGTATATTTAGATAATATAACATTACAGTCTGTCTGTCTGTCTGTCTGTCTGTCTGTCTGTCTGTCTGTCTGCCTGCCTGTATATTTAGATAATATAACATTACAGTCTGTCTGTCTGTCTGTCTGTCTGTCTGTCTGTCTGTCTGTCTGTCTGTCTGTCTATTTATATATTAACTTACAGTCTGTCTGTCTGTCTGTCTGTCTGTCTCTCTCTGCCTGTCTTTCTGTCTGCCTGTCTGCCAGCTTTCTTCTGTCTGTCTGTCTGCCTGTCTGTATTTTTAGATAATACATTACAGTCTGTCTGTCTGTCTGTCTGTCTGTCTGTCTGTCTGTCTGTCTGTCTGTATATTTAGATAATATAACATTACAGTCTGTCTGTCTGTCTGTCTGTCTGTCTGTCTGTCTGTCTGTCTGTCGTCTGTCTGTCTGTCTGTCTGTCTGTCTGTCTGTCTGTCTGTCTGTCTGTCTGTCTGTCTGCCTGTCTGTATATTTATAATAAACATTACAGTCTGTCCGTCTGGGAAGAGATAGTGACCAGTTTTACGGACTCAGATTATAAACCTATTCCAGGACAAAAAAAACCTTTTTAATCCGGGAACATGAGCGTGGTGTAACATGTCGTGGAGAGTTAGTCTATGAGCTGGTTTCCCCGGGCCCAGATTATACAACTATTCCTGGTTTAAATAACACTTTTTAACACAAGAGGGGTCTTAATCTGGTTCTGGAAAACCAGCACACAGACTGTAAACATCCCCAACTTCATGCCCTTGCTGAAAACATAATACATCTCATTGACTATTTAATCCAGGAGTGGTCTTAATCTGGTTCTGGAAAACAGGCTCACAGACAGCAGCCAACTGCTCCCAGAATGCAGTTTCCCACCCTTGCTATATATACAGTTGAAGTCGGAAGTTTACATACACCTTAGCCAAATACATTTAAACTCAGTTTTCCACAATTCCTGACATTTAATCCGAGTAAAAATTCCCTGTTTTAGGTCAGTTAGGATCACCACTTTATTTTAAGAATGTGAAATGTCAGAATAATAATTTTTTCAGCTTTAATTTTTTCATCACATTCCCAGTGGGTCAGAAGTTTACATACACTCTATTAGTATTTGGCAGCATTGCCTTTAAATTGTTTAACTTGGGTCAAACATTTTGGGTAGCCTTCCACAAGCTTCCCACAATAAATTGGGTGAATTTTGGCCCATTCCTCCTGACAGAGCTGGTGTAACTGAGTCAGGTTTGTAGGCCTCCTTGCTCGCACATGCTTTGTCAGTTCTGCCCACAAATGTTCTATAGGATTGAGGTCAGGGCTTTGTGATGGCACTCCAATACCTTGACTTTGTTGTCCTTAAGCCATTTGCCACAACTTTGGAAGTATGCTTGGGGTCATTGTCCATTTGGAAGACCCATTTGCGACCAAGGTTTCACTTCCTGACTGATGTCTTGAGATGTTGCTTCAATATATCCACATAATTTCCTTTCTCATGATGCCATCTATTTTGTGAAGTGCACCAATCCCTCCTGCAGCAAAGCACCCACAAACATGATGCTGCCACCCACGTGCTTCATGGTTGGGATGGTGTTCTTCGGCTTGCACGCCTCCCCCTTTTTCCTCCAAACATAACAATGGTCATTAAGACCAAACAGTTCTATTTTTGTTTCATCAGACCAGAGGACATTTCTCCAAAACGTACGATCTTTGTCCCCATGTGCAGTTGCAAACCGTAGTCTGGCTTTTTTTATGGCGGTTTTGGAGCAGTGGCTTCTTCCTTGTTGAGTGGCCTTTCAGTTTATGTTTTAGATAGTTTTGTACCTTTTTCCTCCAGCATCTTCACAAGGTCCTTTGCTGTTGTTCAACACTAGTGTCTACAGTGGGACTCTGACTAATCCACAGTGTGTTCAGTACCTCCGTTGCCAAGACAACGTAAAGCGCTCTGGTGTATCTACACCATACAGTACCACACCCTCACATTCAACACATTTTGGACTGCTTCCTTTTAGTGGTATGACTGTAAAAAAAAAGGTCAACCTGCGCACGTGTACGTAAGAACTATGCAGGGATGCTATTCAGCGTGAGGAGGTGCGGGTGAATTGGTGGTTTGGGACGAAGATGTGTCACTGTGAGGATGACTGTGGTGATGTGCAGCAGGATCGGTTGTACAGTGTGATAGTGTAACAGGTCTGGAACAGGCTCAGTGTGACATCTCTATCAGCTCCTCACAGCCCTGCTGTTGGTTCACAAACAGCCTCAGCGGTTTCAGTTAGTCAGTCAGGTCCTTCCTGTTGCCTAGATACACCCCCCCCCCCCCCAGCTACATCCCAAATGACACCCTATTTCCTGTGGGGCCCTGGTCTAAAGTAGTGCATTATGTAGGGAATAAGGTGCCATAGGGCCCTGGTCTAAAGTAGTGCACTATGTAGGGAATAGGGTGCCATTTGGGACCCCTTCCCTAGTCTACAGTTGTCATTCTGACAGGAAGTGTACTGAGAGAGATCAATGCCCCTCCAGACATGCCTCGGTCCACCACCAAACCCAGACTGCTAACTGTCATCCTGCACCTGAACCTGATGAAAGACATAGATATGCAGGTTTGACGTTTATTGGGATGAGTCTTGTCCTGGAGGCAGAAATTATTGATTTCCGCTAAGGTGCAAAGGCTCTTATTATAAAAATTCACAAAAACAAAAAAATTGCTTTTTTTGGACTAAATTGAAGGTTAGGGTTAGGCATTAGGGTTAGCAGTGTGGTTAAGGTTAAGGTTAGGGTTAGGCATTAGAGTTAGCAGTGTGGTTAAGGTTAGGGTTAAGGTTAGGGTTAGGCGTTAGAGTTAGCAGTGTGGTTAAGGTTAGGGTTAAGGTTAGGGTTAGGCGTTAGGGTTAGCAGTGTGGTTAAGGTTAGGGTTAGGCATTAGGGTTAGCAGTGTGGTTAAGGTTAGGGTTAGGCATTAGGGTTAGCAGTGTGGTTAAGGTTAGGGTTAGGCATTAGGGTTAGCAGTGTGGTTAAGGTTAGGGTTAGGCATTAGGGTTAGCAGTGTGGTTAAGGTTAGGGTTAGGCATTAGGGTTAGCAGTGTGGTTAAGGTTAGGTTTAGGCATTAGGGTTAGAAGTGTGGTTAAGGTTAGGGTTAGGCATTAGGGTTAGCAGTGTGGTTAAGGTTAGGGTTAAGGTTAGGGTTAGCAGTGTGGTTAAGGTTAGGGTTAGACATTAGGGTTAGCAGTGTGGTTAAGGTTAGGGTTAAGGTTAGGGTTAGCAGTGTGGTTAAGGTTAGGGTTTGGTTTGGTTTAAAATCCGAAGTTATGACTGTGGCTGTGCCAGCTTGTTACCAGTCTGCAGAGCTGCCTCCAGGACTAGATTAATGACAAAACGCTAACCTGCCATAGATATACTAAATGATGATGTGTTATCGGTTGGTTATTTGATTATACTAAGTGGGTTGTGATGACAACTCTTAGGGTGTCTCTTATGCGCCTTTTACCTGTTAGTGATATAATCAACAGGACATTATATCACTAGCCTAGCATAGTGATATAATCAACAGGACATTATATCACTAGCCTAGCATAGTCATATAATTTACAGGACATTATATCACTAGCCTAGCATAGTCATATAATTTACAGGACATTATATCACTAGCCTAGCATATAGTTAATAGGCTTACATTGGCCACCCCTCAGAGCCTGGTTCCTCTCTAAGTTTCTTCCTAGGTTCCCTTTCTAGGGAGTTTTTCCTAGCCACTGTGCCTCTACATCTGCATTACTTGCTGTTTGGGGTTTTAGCCTGGGATTCTGTATATCACTTTGAGACATCAGCTGATGTAAAAAGGGCTTTATAAATGGGTGGGTTATTTGACTTACTCTAGCCTAGCCCAGGCTCTAAGCGGATCTGTCTAGTCATGGTATTACAATGAATTGCTTAGCTAACACTAGCCTAGCCCAAGCTCTTAGCATAGCTGTCTAGTCATGGCATTACAATGAACTGCTTAGCTAACACTAGCCTAGCCCAGGCTGTTAGCGTAGCTGTCTAGTCATGGTATTACAATGAATTGCTTAGCTAACACTAGCCTAGCCCAGGCTGTTAGCGTAGCTGTCTAGTCATGGCATTACAATGAACTGCTTAGCTAACACTAGCCTAGCCCAGGCTCTTAGCGTAGCTGTCTAGTCATGGCATTACAATGAACTGCTTAGCTAACACTAGCCTAGCCCAGGCTCTTAGCGTAGCTGTCTAGTCATGGCATTACAATGAACTGCTTAGCTAACACTAGCCTAGCCCAGGCTCTTAGCGTAGCTGTCTAGTCATGGCATTACAATGAACTGCTTAGCTAACACTAGCCTAGCCCAGGCTCTTAGCGTAGCTGTCTAGTCATAGCATTACAATGAACTGCTTAGCAACACTAGTCTAGCCTAGCCAGGGCTCTTTCCGTAGCTGTCTAGTCATGGCATAACAATGACCTTCTTGCCTGGCTGTGTTTAGTACTGTGTACTTGTTTAGCGTCTAGCTAATTACCTATTTGTTTTTATTAGTCCAAGGTTGCTGACACTGGGAATGCTGTGTCTGGTGCGAGGAAGCTAAATTAGTTTGTTTACCTCAGATGAGGAGACCGGTGACAGCCTATTAGCTGTCATGATTACATTAGCTTAGCATTAGCCTCACCGTGTATTAGCTTATCCGTAGTCGTGTAAACATTTAAGTTGTGTCACTATCTGACAAGGATGTTGGCCCTACTGTACGTGACTGACTAGGTTTCAAAC
>NW_021823480.1:0-30000 GCF_901001165.1 Salmo trutta | reverse complement strand
GCATGTTTATAGGGTATACTACAGTAAACACAGACTGAGAAGGTATGTTTATAGGGTATACTACAGTAAACACAGACTGAGAAGATGAGTTTATAGGGTATACTACAGTAAACAGACGGAGAAGGTATGTTTATAGAGTATACTACAGTAAACAGACTGAGAAGGTATGTTTATAGGGTATACTACAGTAAACACAGACTGAGAAGGTATGTTTATAGGGTATACATACAGTAAACACAGACTGAGAAGGTATGTTTATAGGGTATACTACAGTAAACAGACTGAGAAGGTATGTTTATAGGGTATACTACAGTAAACAGACTGAGAAGGTATGTTTATATCTAGACAAGATGGCGCCGATAGATATGGCAGCTCTGCTTCCAGCTCCTAAGCAACTTTGCAGTTTGTTGTTTTTTGTGTTTTATTTCTTACATTATTATCCCAGATTTGTTGTTGTTGTGTTATTACATACAGCCGGAAATAACTTTTGGATATCAAAGCGACGGTAACTCACCAGCATTACTACCTGGAATACGACTTTCCTGTATTGGATCCTTTGTTTGTACCTCCCAGGGCAATGTAACTTATCCCAGAGGCTCTAAGTCACCGCCCGGCGGAGAAGAGGTATTCAGAGTGGACTTCTAGTCCGACTCAGGAGGCGTGCACACCATCCACCGCTTCCGAGTATATTACTCGCTAATGTTCAGTCTCTGGATAATAAAGTCTCTCTGGAAGGATATCCTCCTCACCCTGTGCTCATCAGGTGCATCAAAGCTGGGACCGAGAGACTCAAGAACAGCTTCTATCTCAAGGCCATCAGACTGTTAAATATCCATCACTAGCCAGCTTCCACCCAGTTACACAACCCTGTACCTTAGAGGCTGCTGCCCTGTATACATAGACATGGAATCACTTTCCACTTTAAATAATGGAACACTAGTCACTTTAATAATGTTTACATACTGCTTTACTCATCTCATATGTATATACTGTATTCTATTCTACTGTATTTTAGTCTATGTCACTCCAACATTGCTCAATCTAATATTTATATATTTCTTAATTACATTTGACTACTTTTAGATATGTGTGTATTATTGTGAATTGTTAGATATTACTGCACTGTTGGAGATAAGAACATAAGCATTACGCTACACCCGCAATAACATCTGCTAAATATGTGTATGGACAAATAACATCTGTTAAATATGTGTATATGACCAAAAAAAATGTATTTGATTCAATTTTGATTTATAGGGTAAACTACTCTCTTTCTCGCTCTCTCAATTTAATTTAATTCAAAGGGCTTTATTGGCATGGGAAACATATGCTTACATTGCAAAAGCAAGTGAAATAACAATATAAAATGAACAGCAAACACTACACTCACAACAGTTTGAAAAGAACTCTCTCTCTTTCTCTCCCTCTGCCTCTGTCTCTCCCTCACCTGCTCCTATCTCCCAGACAGACGGACAGATAGGCAGGCAGGCACATTCAGTGTGTCTAGAGCACATAGAACAGAACAGATCAGAAGAGAAAAGAACTTAGAAAAAAAGAGAAGAACAGAGCAGAACAGAAGAGAACAGAGCAGAACAGAAGAGAACAGAGCAGAACAGAGAAGAACAGAGCAGAACAGAAGAGAACGGAACAGAACAGAGCAGAGCAGAGCAGCCAGAACAGAACAGAGCAGAGAACAGAAATGAAGAGAGCAGAACAGAAGAGTTAACAGAGCAGAAGACAACAGAGCAGAAGAGAACAGAGCAGAACAGAGAAGAACAGAGCAGAACAGAGAAGAACAGAGCAGAACAGAAGAGAACGGAACAGAACAGAGAAGAACAGAGCAGAACAGAAGAGAACGGAACAGAACAGAGCAGAGCAGAGCAGCCAGAACAGAACAGAGCAGAGAACAGAAATGAAGAGAGCAGAACAGAAGAGTTAACAGAGCAGAAGACAACAGAGCAGAAGAGAACAGAGCAGAAGAGAACAGAAGAGAACAGAACAGAGCAGAACAGAAGAGAACAGAGCAGAAGAGAACAGAGCAGAAGAGAACAGAAGAGAACAGAACAGAGCAGAACAGAACAGAAGAGAACAGAACAGAGCAGAGCAGAAGAGAACAGAACAGAGGAGAACTGAAATGAAGAGAACAGAACAGAAGAGTTAACAGAGTAGAAGAGAACAGAACAGAAGAGAACAGAATAGAACAGAACAGAAGGGATCAGAGCAGAAGAGGACAGAAGAGAAGAGAACAGAGCAGAAGAGGACAGAGCAGAACAGAATAGAAACAGAACAGAAGAGAGCAGAACAGAATAGAACAGAAGAGAAGAGAACAGAGCAGAAGAGGACAGAGCAGAACAGAATAGAACAGAACAGAGCAGAACAGAATAGAACAGAACAGAGCAGAAGAAGACAGAGCAGAACAGAATAGAACAGAACAGAGCAGAACAGAATAGAACAGAAGAGAAGAGAACAGAGCAGAACAGAGCAGAACAGAGCAGAAGAGAACAGAACAGAGCAGAACAGAATAGAACAGAACAGAAGAGAGCAGAACAGAATAGAACAGAAGAGAAGAGAACAGAGCAGAAGAGGACAGAGCAGAACAGAATAGAACAGAAACAGAGCAGAACAGAATAGAACAGAACAGAGCAGAAGAAGACAGAGCAGAACAGAATAGAACAGAACAGAGCAGAACAGAATAGAACAGAAGAGAAGAGAACAGAGCAGAACAGAGCAGAAGAGAACAGAACAGAGCAGAACAGAATAGAACAGAACAGAACAGAGCAGAACAGAACAGAACAGAAGAGAACAGAGCAGAAGAGAACAGAGCAGAAGAGAACAGAGCAGAAGAGGACAGAGCAGAACAGAATAGAACAGAACAGAGCAGAACAGAGCAGAAGAGAACAGAGCAGAAGAGAACAGAGCAGAAGAAGACAGAGCAGAACAGAATAGAACAGAACAGAGCAGAACAGAATAGAACAGAACAGAGCAGAACAGAGCAGAAGAGAACAGAGCAGAAGAGAACAGAGCAGAAGAAGACAGAGCAGAACAGAATAGAACAGAACAGAGCAGAACAGAACAGAGCAGAAGAGGACAGAGCAGAACAGAGCAGAAGAGGACAGAGCAGAACAGAGCAGAAGAGAGCAGAGTGACTGGTACTTCCAGACACAAAACTCTCTATTGCTCCCACTCCCTCTGTGCTCTCTCTTTCTCCCTCTTTCTCTCTCTCTCTCCCTCTATGCTCTCTCTCTCTCTATCCTTACTCTGCTGACCCAGTAAACCTTCCAGTGAACCTGAAATCCGTCCGTCTGATTCGCTGTCTGTGTAGTCACGTGACCACTCCTCCAGACACACCCCTCCTCCCGAAAATGCGTGTACCTTCCCTCCTCATCGCATGGAAATCGCTGATGTCTCTCTCTTCCAGAAAGGATCTCCCTCCCTCCCGCCCATCGCTCTCTAGGCTGTTGGATCCGGGAGGAGGAGGATCTGGTCAACACAGGATAGAGAACAAAACAACAGGACAATAATGATCATGATTGGTGATAGAATGAGAATGCAGAACTCTCAGGAAATTCCTCTGGGCTTCAGCATGAGTGCTTCTCTGGCACTGCGACTGAGACTCAGAGAATTAGACTGCTTTTCCTCTCCCTTCCTGTTTGTCCCGTCCCTTACTTTCCCTTTCAGACAGGCAGTGTGCCCCCTCTCTTCACTGTGTTTTAGACAGGCAGTGTACCCCCTCTCTTCACTGTGTTTTAGACAGGCAGTGTACCCCCTCTCTTCACTGTGTTTTAGACAGGCAGTGTACCCCCTCTCTTCACTGTGTTTTAGACAGGCAGTGTACCCCCTCTCTTCACTGTGTTTTAGACAGGCAGTGTACCCCCTCTCTTCACTCTGTTTCAGACAGGCAGTGTGCCCCCTCTCTTCACTGTGTTTTAGACAGGCAGTGTGCCCCCCTCTTCACTGTGTTTTAGACAGGCAGTGTACCCCCTCTCTTCACTGTGTTTCAGACAGGCAGTGTACCCCCTCTCTTCACTGTGTTTCAGACAGGCAGTGTACCCCCTCTCTTCACTGTGTTTTAGACAGGCAGTGTGCCCCCCTCTTCACTGTGTTTTAGACAGGCAGTGTACCCCCTCTCTTCACTGTGTTTTAGACAGGCAGTGTACCCCCTCTCTTCACTGTGTTTTAGACAGGCAGTGTGCCCCCTCTCTTCACTGTGTTTTAGACAGGCAGTGTACCCCCTCTCTTCACTCTGTTTCAGACAGGCAGTGTGCCCCCTCTCTTCACTGTGTTTCAGACAGGCAGTGTACCCCCTCTCTTCACTGTGTTTTAGACAGGCAGTGTGCCTCCTCTCTTCACTGTGTTTTAGACAGGCAGATTTACAGCATAGAAAAAGTGCTGTGGTATGATCTGATCTGAATTACAACTGACAGCCTGATGCTACAGCAGTATTATGAAAAGTGGACAGCCTGATGCTACAGCAGTATTATGAAAAGTGGACAGCCTGATGCTACAGCAGTATTATGAAAAGTGGACAGCCTGATGCTACAGCAGTATTATGAAAAGTGGACAGCCTGATGCTACAGCAGTATTATGAAGAGTGGACAGCCTGATGCTACAGCAGTATTATGAAGAGTGGACAGCCTGATGCTACAGCAGTATTATGAAAGTGGACGCCTGATGCTACAGCAGTATTATGAAGAGTGGACAGCCTAATACTACAGCAGTATTATGAAGAGTGGGACGCCAATACTAGCGTATTTATGAGAGTGGACAGCCTGATGCTACAGCAGTATTATGAAAAGTGGACAGCCTGATGCTACAGCAGTATTATGAAGAGTGGACAGCCTGATGCTACAGCAGTATTATGAGAGTGGACAGCCTGGATGCTACAGCAGTATTATGAAAAGTGGACAGCCTGATGCTACAGCAGTATTATGAAGAGTGGACAGCCTGATGCTACAGCAGTATTATGAAGAGTGGACAGCCTGATGCTACAGCAGTATTATGAAGAGTGGACAGCCTGATGCTACAGCAGTATTATGAAGAGTGGACAGCCTGATGCTACAGCAGTATTATGAAGAGTGGACAGCCTGATGCTACAGTAGTATTATGAAAAGTGGACAGCCTGATGCTACAGCAGTATTATGAAAAGTGGACAGCCTGATACTACAGCAGTATTATGAAGAGTGGACAGCCTGATGCTACAGCAGTATTATGAAGAGTGGGTGTGGTGGTTTGGACAGCCTGATGCTACAGCAGTATTATGAAGAGTGGACAGCCTGATGCTACAGCAGTATTATGAAGAGTGGACAGCCTGATGCTACAGCAGTATTATGAAGAGTGGACAGCCTGATGCTACAGCAGTATTATGAAGAGTGGACAGCCTGATGCTACAGCAGTATTATGAAGAGTGGACAGCCTGATGCTACAGCAGTATTATGAAGAGTGGGTGTGGTGGTTTGGACAGCCTGATGCTACAGCAGTATTATGAAAAGTGGACAGCCTGATGCTACAGCAGTATTATGAAGAGTGGACAGCCTGATGCTACAGCAGTATTATGAAAAGTGGACAGCCTGATGCTACAGCTGATATGGTAAACATGTCTCTGGCTCTTCATGGGAAGTTTGGTTTTATTTCCAGCCAGCATCCTCCACGGCAGCCGGACAGCAGCCATCTCTCTCCAGTTTCCCACAGCCCTTGTTCATTATCCCTCTCCTTCTTTTCTTCCTCTCTGTTTCCTCTCCTCCCTCTGTTTTCCCATGCTCTCATCTCACAGCTGTTGCTAACCTGGGAGGGGAAGTCCTCCTTTCCATCCAGGGAATCATAGATTGTGTTTCCTCTGTGGCACACTGATCCACAACATAAGAGAGAGAGAGCATGGGGGGGAAGTATGATGGGGACGAGGGGGAGGGGCCCCAGTATCTGACCAGCGCTCCCTTTCTCTCTCCCTATCCCTCTCCCCCCTCTATGAAGACTATCCTATCTCTCTCTCTCTCTCCTCTGTGAACTCTCTCTCTCTATCTGTGAACTCTCTCTCTCTCTCCTCTGTGAACTCTCTCTCTCTCTCCTCTGTGAACTCTCTCTCTCTCCTCTGTGAACTCTCTCTCTCTCTCTCTCTCTCTCTCTCTCTCTCTCTCTCTTTCTCTCTCTGTACTACTTTGTTTCACCTCTGTTGTTCAATATCAAATAAAACAGAGGAGGTCATCAAATGGAGCCCCTCTGCAACAGGTCACATCATCACAACAAAGGGGATTTCAATGAGACATTTTCTCTCCCTCAATTTCATATTCATAGTTTTGAACCAAGTAGGCTATGTGCTACTGCCTAACAGTTCTCGACACGTTCAGTTCATTTGAACCCTTATATAACCCTTAATGAGGGTGGTTTGGTTCGAGTCGTTCAGCGGTGGCGTGTCAAGTTGTTTTCAGTTCAGATCCAATCTCTCTCTCTGCTTCCTGTATTTTTTGTTGTTGTCAGTAACTGGAGTCAAACCAAACTGATAGAATCTGATAAATGAGTCTGAACCTCCATCTGGTGGCCAGACCAGGCCTGAGTCCCAAACGGCACCCTATTCCCCTACGTTGCGCACTACATTTGAACAGAGCCCTCTGGGCCCCGGTCGAAAGTAGTGCACTAGATAGGAAATAAGGTGTCGTTTGGAATGCAGACCAGACCACTAGAACCTCATGGCTGTTCTGATAACATTCATCAACAACACAGCAGAATGTCTGGTGGCTGCAGTAAGCCTTCAGTTTGACTTCTAGAGCAGCACAGCAACATGGTAGACCAATAAACTACCTGTTCTAGAGCAGCACAGCAACATGGTAGACCAATAAACTACCTCTTCTAGAACAGCACACAGCAACATGGTAGACCAATAAACTACCTCTTCTAGAGCAGCACAGCAACATCGTAGACCAATAAACTACCTCTTCTAGAACAGCACACAGCAACATGGTAGACCAATAAACTACCTCTTCTAGAGCAGCACACAGCAACATGGTAGACCAATAAACTACCTCTTCTAGAACAGCACAGCAACATCGTAGACCAATAAACTACCTCTTCTAGAACAGCACACAGCAACATGGTAGACCAATAAACTACCTCTTCTAGAACAGCACAGCAACATGGTAGACCAATAAACTACCTCTTCTAGAGCAGCACACAGCAACATGGTAGACCAATAAACTACCTCTTCTAGAACAGCACACAGCAACATGGTAGACCAATAAACTACCTCTTCTAGAACAGCACAGCAACATGGTAGACCAATAAACTACCTCTTCTAGAACAGCACACAGCAACATGGTAGACCAATAAACTACCTCTTCTAGAGCAGCACAGCAACATGGTAGACCAATAAACTACCTCTTCTAGAACAGCACACAGCAACATGGTAGACCAATAAACTACCTCTTCTAGAACAGCACACAGCAACATGGTAGACCAATAAACTACCTCTTCTAGAACAGCACAGCAACATGGTAGACCAATAAACTATCTCTTCTAGAGCAGCACACAGCAACCTGGTAGACCAATAAACTACCTCTTCTAGAACAGCACAGCAACATGGTAGACCAATAAACTACCTCTTCTAGAGCAGCACAGCAACATGGTAGACCAATAAACTACCTCTTCTAGAGCAGCACAGCAACATGGTAGACCAATAAACTACCTCTTCTAGAACAGCACACAGCAACATGGTAGACCAATAAACTACCTCTGATAGAACAGCACACAGCAACATGGTAGACCAATAAACTACCTCTTCTAGAACAGCACACAGCAACATGGTAGACCAATAAACTACCTCTTCTAGAGCAGCACAGCAACATGGTAGACCAATAAACTACCTCTTCTAGAGCAGCACAGCAACATGGTAGACCAATAAACTACCTCTGATAGAACAGCACACAGCAACATGGTAGACCAATAAATTACCTGTTCTAGAACAGCACAGCAACATGGTAGACCAATAAACTACCTCTTCTAGAGCAGCACACAGCAACATGGTAGACCAATAAACTACCTCTTCTAGAACAGCACAGCAACATGGTAGACCAATAAACTACCTCTTCTAGAACAGCACAGCAACATGGTAGACCAATAAACTACCTCTTCTAGAACAGCACAGCAACATGGTAGACCAATAAACTACCTCTTCTAGAACAGCACACAGCAACATGGTAGACCAATAAACTACCTCTATGACTTAAACTTTACTTGATATAATGGACAAGGATGTTCTGTGTGTGTTCTGTGTGTGTTCTGTGTGTGTTCTGTGTGTATTCTAAGTGTGTTCTGTGTATGTTCTGGTGTGTTCCTTGTGTGTTCTGGTGTGTGCTGTGTGTGTTCTGTGTGTTTTCTGGTGTGTGCTGTGTGTGTTCTGGTGTTTCTGAGTGTGTTCTGTGTGTTCTGTGTGTGTTCTGTGTGTGTTCTGTGTGTTCTCCTATGTTCTGTGTGTGTTCTGTGTGTTCTGTGTGTTCTGGTGTGTTCTGGTGTATCCTGTGTGTGTCCTGTGTGTGTTCTGGTGTGTTCTGTGTGTGTTCTGTGTGTGTTCTGGTGTGTTCTGTGTGTGTTCTGGTGTGTTCTGGTGTGTTCTGTGTGTGTTCTGTATGTTCTGTGTGTGTTCTGGTGTGTTCTGTGTGTGTTCTGGTGTGTTCTGTGTGTGTTCTGGTGTGTTCTGTGTGTGTGTTCTGGTGTGTTCTGTGTGTGTTCTGTGTGTGTTCTGGTGTGTTCTGTGTGTGTGTTCTGGTGTGTTCTGGTGTGTTCTGTGTGTGTTCTGGTGTGTTCTGTGTGTGTTCTGTGTGTGTTCTGGTGTGTTCTGATGCATTCTGTGTGTATTCTGTTGTGTTCTGTGTGTGTTCTGTTGTGTTCTGTGTGTTCTGTGTGTGTTCTGGTGTGTTCTGATGTGTTCTGTGTGTGTTCTGTTGTGTTCTGTGTGTGTTCTGTGTGTGTTCTGGTGTGTTCTGTGTGTGTGTTCTGGTGTGTTCTGGTGTGTTCTGTGTGTGTTCTGGTGTGTTCTGTGTGTGTTCTGTGTGTGTTCTGGTGTGTTCTGATGTGTTCTGTGTGTGTTCTGTTGTGTTCTGTGTGTGTTCTGTTGTGTTCTGTGTGTTCTGTGTGTGTTCTGGTGTGTTCTGATGTGTTCTGTGTGTGTTCTGTTGTGTTCTGTGTGTGTTCTGTGTGTGTTCTGGTGTGTGTTCTGTGTGTGTTCTGGTGTGTTTTGTGTTTGTTCTGGTGTGTTCTGTGTGTGTTCTGGTGTGTTCTGTGTGTGTTCTGTTGTGTTCTGTGTGTTCTGTGTGTGTTCTGGTGTGTTCTGATGTGTTCTGTGTGTGTTCTGGTGTGTGTTCTGTGTGTGTTCTGTGTGTGTTCTGTGTGTGTTCTGTGTGTGTTCTGGTGTGTTCTTTGTGTGTTCTGGTGTGTTCTGTGTGTGTGTTCTGGTGTGTTCTGTGTGTGTTCTGTGTGTGTTCTGGTGTGTTCTGTGTGTGTTCTGTGTGTGTTCTGGTGTGTTCTGTGTGTGTTCTGTGTGTGTTTTGGTGTGTTCTGTGTGTGTTCTGGTGTGTTCTGTGTGTGTTCTGGTGTGTTCTGTTGTATTCTTGTGTGTTCTGTGTGTGTTCTGTTGTGTTCTGTGTGTTCTGTGTGTGTTCTGGTGTGTGCGTTCTGTGTGTGTTCTGTGTGTTCTGTGTGTGTTCTGTGTGTGTTCTGGTGTGTGCGTTCTGTGTGTGTTCTGGTGTGTTCTGGTGTGTTCTGTGTGTGTTCTGGTGTGTTCTGTGTGTGTTCTGTGTGTGTTCTGGTGTGTTCTGTGTGTGTTCTGTGTGTGTTCTGGTGTGTTCTGTGTGTGTTCTGGTCTGTTCTGTGTGTGTGTTCTGGTGTGTTCTGTGTGTGTTCTGGTGTGTTCTGGTGTGTTCTGGTGTGTTCTGGTGTGTTCTGTGTGTGTTCTGGTGTGTTCTGTGTGTGTTCTGTGTGTGTTCTGGTGTGTTCTGTGTGTGTTCTGGTGTGTTCTGGTGTGTTCTGGTGTGTTCTGTGTGTGTTCTGTGTGTGTTCTGGTGTGTGTTCTGGTGTGTTCTGTGTGTGTTGTTCTGTGTGTGTTCTGGGTGTTCGTGGTGTGTTCTGGGTGTGTTCTGTGTGTGTTCTGTGTGTGTTCTGGTGTGTTCTGGTGTGTTCTGGTGTTGTCTGTGTGTGTTCTGGTGTGTTCTGTGTGTGTTCTGGTGTGTTCTGGTGTGTTCTGGTGTGTTCTGTGTGTGTTCTGTGTGTGTTCTGGGTGTTCTGGTGTGTTCTGTGTGTGTTCTGGTGTGTTCTGTGTGTGTTTGGTGTGTTCTGGTGTGGTTCTGTGTGTGTTTCTGGTGTGTTCTGGTGTGTTCTGTGTGTTCTGGTGTGTTCTGGTGTGTTCTGTGTGTGTTCTGGTGTGTTCTGTGTGTTCTGTGTGTGTTCTGGTGTGTTTGGTGTGTTCTGTGTGTGTTCTGGTGTGTTCTGGTGTGTTCTGTGTGTGTTCTGGTGTGTTCTGTGTGTGTTCTGGTGTGGTTGTGTGTGTTCTGGTGTGTTCTGGTGTGTTCTGTGTGTGTTCTGTGTGTGTTCTGGTGTGTTCTGGTGTGTTCTGTGTGTGTTCTGGTGTGTTCTGGTGTGTTCTGTGTGCGTTCTGGTGTGTTCTGTGTGTGTTCTGGTGTGTTCTGGTGTGTTCTGGCTCCAGACTACAGACCCTGGATGACCTCGGTATGTTTAGTGATCAAGGTATCAGAAAGTCTACGGTGTTCTGGCTCAATAATCAGATTATATCAGTGTGTTGTTGTCAAGACATACAAAAGGCTAAAACTGTTTCTGTGTGGGTCTTTACTGCTGCCAGGCTTATATGCACGGACATCTTCTGAAAACATCTCAAACTCTACCTCTTTAATGAGTCTTAAATAACACATCTGTCTTACCCTCCCTCCCTTTTTATGCTGGAAAAGTGTACTTGCTATGACTGTGATATGTGGTTGTCTCACCTATCTGAAGATGAATGGACTGACTGTGAGTCGCTCTGGATAAGAGCGTCTGCTAAATGACTAAAATATAACACAGAGAAACACCTCCATGTTAGTTATCATTATATTATTATTACATCGCTGTACATTATGCACGTCCTGCTAGAGAAACCATACACAACAACATCCTGGTACAATACCCATCATCCCTCCTAGAGAAACCATCCACAACATCCTGGTACAGTAACTATCATCCCTTCTAGAGAAACCATCCACAACAACATCCTGGTACAATAACTATCATCCCTTCTAGAGAAACCATCCACAACAACATCCTGGTACAATAACTATCATCCCTCCTAGAGAAACCATCCACAACAACATCCTGTATCATGCAGCATGCAGACATAGCTGTCTGCAGTGGGTTATACAGGGGCAGAGTCCTTCTAGCTGTCTGGAGTGGGTTATACAGGAGCAGAGTCCTTCTGGCTGTCTGGAGTGGGTTATACAGGAGCAGAGTCCTTCTGGCTGTCTGGAGTGGGTTATACAGGAGCAGAGTCCTTCTAGCTGTCTGGAGTGGGTTATACAGGAGCAGAGTCCTTCTAGCTGTCTGGAGTGGGTTATACAGGAGCAGAGTCCTTCTAGCTGTCTGGAGTGGGTTATACAGGAGCAGAGTCCTTCTGGCTGTCTGGAGTGGGTTATACAGGAGCAGAGTCCTTCTAGCTGTCTGGAGTGGGTTATACAGGAGCAGAGTCCTTCTAGCTGTCTGGAGTGGGTTATACAGGGGCAGAGTCCTTCTAGCTGTCTGGAGTGGGTTATACAGGGGCAGAGTCCTTCTAGCTGTCTGGAGTGGGTTATACAGGGGCAGAGTCCTTCTAGCTGTCTGGAGTGGGTTATACAGGGGCAGAGTCCTTCTAGCTGTCTGGAGTGGGTTATACAGGGGCAGAGTCCTTCTAGCTGTCTGGAATGGGTTATACAGGAGCAGAGTCCTTCTAGCTGTCTGGAGTGGGTTATAAAGGAGCAGAGTCCTTCTGGCTGTCTGGAGTGGGTTATACAGGAGCAGAGTCCTTCTAGCTGTCTGGAGTGGGTTATACAGGAGCAGAGTCCTTCTGGCTGTCTGGAGTGGGTTATACAGGAGCAGAGTCCTTCTAGCTGTCTGGAGTGGGTTATACAGGGGCAGAGTCCTTCTAGCTGTCTGGAGTGGGTTATACAGGAGCAGAGTCCTTCTGGCTGTCTGGAGTGGGTTATACAGGAGCAGAGTCCTTCTAGCTGTCTGGAGTGGGTTATACAGGGGCAGAGTCCTTCTAGCTGTCTGGAGTGGGTTATACAGGAGCAGAGTCCTTCTAGCTGTCTGGAGTGGGTTATACAGGAGCAGAGTCCTTCTGGCTGTCTGGAGTGGGTTATACAGGAGCAGAGTCCTTCTAGCTGTCTGGAGTGGGTTATACAGGGGCAGAGTCCTTCTAGCTGTCTGGAGTGGGTTATACACGGGCAGAGTCCTTCTAGCCGTCTGGAGTGGGTTATACAGGGGCAGAGTCCTTCTAGCTGTCTGGAGTGGGTTATACACGGGCAGAGTCCTTCTAGCTGTCTGGAGTGGGTTATACAGGGGCAGAGTCCTTCTAGCTGTCTGGAGTGGGTTATACAGGGGCAGAGTCCTTCTAGCTGTCTGGAGTGGGTTATACAGGGGCAGAGTCCTTCTAGCTGTCTGGAGTGGGTTATACAGGAGCAGAGTCCTTCTGGCTGTCTGGAGTGGGTTATACAGGGGCAGAGTCCTTCTAGCTGTCTGGAGTGGGTTATACAGGAGCAGAGTCCTTCTGGCTGTCTGGAGTGGGTTATACAGGAGCAGAGTCCTTCTAGCTGTCTGGAGTGGGTTATACAGGAGCAGAGTCCTTCTAGCTGTCTGGAGTGGGTTATACAGGGGCAGAGTCCTTCTAGCTGTCTGGAGTGGGTTATACAGGGGCAGAGTCCTTCTAGCTGTCTGGAGTGGGTTATACACGGGCAGAGTCCTTCTAGCTGTCTGGAGTGGGTTATACAGGGGCAGAGTCCTTCTAGCTGTCTGGAGTGGGTTATACACGGGCAGAGTCCTTCTAGCTGTCTGGAGTGGGTTATACAGGGGCAGAGTCCTTCTAGCTGTCTGGAGTGGGTTATACAGGGGCAGAGTCCTTCTAGCTGTCTGGAGTGGGTTATACAGGGGCAGAGTCCTTCTAGCTGTCTGGAGTGGGTTATACAGGAGCAGAGTCCTTCTGGCTGTCTGGAGTGGGTTATACAGGAGCAGAGTCCTTCTAGCTGTCTTGAGTGGGTTATACAGGAGCAGAGTCCTTCTGGCTGTCTGGAGTGGGTTATACAGGAGCAGAGTCCTTCTAGCTGTCTGGAGTGGGTTATACAGGGGCAGAGTCCTTCTAGCTGTCTGGAGTGGTTATACAGGGGCAGAGTCCTTCTAGCTGTCTGGAGTGGGTTATACAGGAGCAGAGTCCTTCTAGCTGTCTGGAGTGGGTTATACAGGAGCAGAGTCCTTCTAGCTGTCTGGAGTGGGTTATACAGGGGCAGAGTCCTTCTAGCTGTCTGGAGTGGGTTATACAGGAGCATAGTCCTTCTAGCTGTCTGGAGTGGGTTATACATGAGCAGAGTCCTTCTGGCTGTCTGGAGTGGGTTATACAGGGGCAGAGTCCTTCTAGCTGTCTGGAGTGGGTTATACAGGGGCAGAGTCCTTCTAGCTGTCTGGAGTGGGTTATACAGGTGCAGAGTCCTTCTAGCTGTCTGGAGTGGGTTATACAGGAGCAGAGTCCTTCTAGCTGTCTGGAGTGGGTTATACAGGGGCAGAGTCCTTCTAGCTGTCTGGAGTGGGTTATACAGGAGCAGAGTCCTTCTAGCTGTCTGGAGTGGGTTATACAGGAGCAGAGTCCTTCTAGCTGTCTGGAGTGGGTTATACAGGAGCAGAGTCCTTCTAGCTGTCTGGAGTGGGTTATACAGGAGCAGAGTCCTTCTGGCTGTCTGGAGTGGGTTATACAGGAGCAGAGTCCTTCTAGCTGTCTGGAGTGGGTTATACAGGGGCAGAGTCCTTCTAGCTGTCTGGAGTGGGTTATACAGGGGCAGAGTCCTTCTAGCTGTCTGGAGTGGGTTATACAGGGGCAGAGTCCTTCTAGCTGTCTGGAGTGGGTCATACAGGAGCAGAGTCCTTCTAGCTGTCTGGAGTGGGTTATACAGGGGCAGAGTCCTTCTAGCTGTCTGGAGTGGGTCATACAGGAGCAGAGTCCTTCTAGCTGTCTGGAGTGGGTTATACAGGGTTAGAGTCCTTCTAGCTGTCTGGAGTGGGTTATACAGGAGCAGAGTCCATCTAGCTGTCTGGAGTGGGTTATACAGGAGCAGAGTTCTTCTAGCTGTCTGGAGTGGGTTATACAGGAGCAGAGTCCTTCTAGCTGTCTGGAGTGGGTCATACAGGAGCAGAGTCCTTCTAGCTGTCTGGAGTGGGTTATACAGGAGCAGAGTCCTTCTAGCTGTCTGGAGTGGGTTATACAGGAGCAGAGTCCTTCTAGCTGTCTGGAGTGGGTTATACAGGGGCAGAGTCCTTCTAGCTGTCTGGAGTGGGTTATACAGGGGCAGAGTCCTTCTAGCTGTCTGGAGTGAGTTATACAGGGGCAGAGTCCTTCTAGCTGTCTGGAGTGGGTTATACAGGGACAGAGTCCTTCTAGCTGTCTGGAGTGGGTTATACAGGGGCAGAGTCCTTCTAGCTGTCTGGAGTGGGTTATACAGGAGCAGAGTCCTTCTAGCTGTCTGGAGTGGATTATACAGGAGCAGAGTCCTTCTAGCTGTCTGGAGTGGGTTATACAGGAGCAGAGTCCTTCTAGCTGTCTGGAGTGGGTTATACAGGAGCAGAGTCCTTCTAGCTGTCTGGAGTGGGTTATACAGGAGCAGAGGGATAATCCTCAGTGTGTTAGCAGTCCCTCCCTGTGTACAATACATCTGTTCTCATGAAAAAACACAGTAAAATGTAAAAGCAGCAACTGAGCAGTGTGAGGAAGCAGATAACCTAAAGGGTGGAACAATGAAAGGATCCGACGTGACTGGTGATGAATGCCGTGGATCAGCTGTGATGTGTGATGTCTCTGGGATTATAGAAAGACCACACATAGACTCACCATCTAATTACTCTGTTTTGTTGCTGTCTCTTTTCAATCCAGGCTTTATGGAAAGAGATCTAGCTATGATTTCTCCTTTTTAATTAATAGCCACTGTAGAATTAAGGGAAATCTGTATTTAAGTGCCTTGGAAAGGACTACAGTAAAGGAACGTCATATGGCAAAGTTTAGACAGCATGACACAACAGGAGAGAGAGCAGGCTTCTGGAAGTGAGGACAGAGAAGAGAAGGGAAAGAGATCAAAGTGGAGCTGTCATGAGTTTGAGTCAGGCGAGGCAGAGGAGGCTGGAGGAGCGGGGCCTCCTTTCCCACAGTCAACATCCTGCCTGGGAGATGAAAGACCCACAGCCGGGGCACATGGCAAAGGCCCAGGCCCAGAACCAGGCCTCCACCGTGGGGGTGTGGGACACACAGCTGGGTCCTGGGAAGAGAGAGAGAGAGGAGTGAGTATTATCTGCAGAGAGAGAATGGGGGGTAGGGGTTAGAAAGGAGAGAGAGAGATAGAGAGAGGGAGTAGGGGTAGAAAGGGAGGGAGAGAGGGGGGTAGGGGTAGAAAGGGAGAGAGAGAGAGAGAGAGAGAGAGAGAGAGAGATAGGGGTAGGGGTAGAAAGGGAGAGAGAGGTTGGTGTAGAAAGGGAGAGAGGGAGAGAGAGGGAGAGAGAGAGGGGGTAGGGGTAGAAAGAGAGAGAGAGAGGTTGGTGTAGAAAGGGAGAGAGAGGGAGAGAGAGAGAGGTTGGTGCAGAAAGGGAGAGAGAGAGGGAGAGAGAGAGGGGATAGGGGTAGAAAGAAAGAGAGAGAGAGAGAGAGAGAGAGGGGGGGGGGGTGCAGGGGTAGAAAGAGAGAGAGAGAGAGAGAGGGTTGGTGTAGAAAGGGAGAGAGAGAGAGAGGAGAGAGAGAGAGAGAGAGAGAGAGAGAGAGAGAGAGAGAGAAGGGATAGGGGTAGAAAACAGAGAGAGAGCCTCCATGCCCTCTGGTGTTTGGGTGGGTGGGTGGGTGATTCTCCATTGTACCAGTTGTGCCAGCTACAGTATGGGTCTGCATCCTAAATTACACACTATTCCCTACATAGTCTACCACCCTATGGGCCCTGGTCAAAACTAGTGCACTATATAGGACATAGTGTGCCGGTTGTGCCAGCTCTGGTCATAACTCTGGTCCGGTCTGCATGTGACCCAAAGCCTCGAGGGTATTGCACAGTGACGGTGATGGGAGAGTGTGTTGGGCACCGCACAGTGCCAGGGCCAGCTGTGCCCTCTCCATACCCGCTGCCTGCTGCCCACTCTGGGCATGTGTTGGACTAGGATCCCCTGTGGATCCATCCACTGCTCTATTGGCTGATATAATTACTATACCGCCGTGCTACTATGGACCTCCTGCACTGTAAAACATTCAACAACAAAAAATACGAGAAAAGACAACAACAAACAAATACTTTAGCAAATCGAATTTTCTTTGTCACATGTGCTGAATACAATAGGTGTAGACCTTTACAGTGAAATGCTGACTTACAAGCAATTAACCAACAATACAGTTTTAAGAAAAATAATAATGCTTGAAGAAGTTAAGAGTAAGATTATGTAAAAATAGAAAATAAAAGTAACAAATAATTAAACAGCGGCAGTAAAATAACAATAGCGAGGCTCTATACAGGGGTCAATGTGCGGGGGCACCGGTTAGTCGAGGTAATTGAGATAATATGTACATCAGGTAGAGTTAAAGTGACTATCCATAGATAATAAACAGAGAGTAGCAGCAGCGTAAAAGAGGGGAGTCTGGATAGCCCTTTGATTAGCTGTTAAAGAGTCTTATGGCTTGGGGGTAGAAGCTGTTAAGAAGCCTTTTGGACCTAGATTTGGTGCTCCGGTACCACTTGCCGTGTGGTAGAAAAGAGAACAGTCCATGACTAGGGTGGTTGGAGTCTTTGACAATTTTTAGGGCCTTCCTCTGACACCGCCTGGTAAAGAGGTCCTGCATGGCAGGAAGCTGGGCCGTACACACTACTCTCTGTAGTGCCTTATGGTCGGAGGCTGAGCAGTTGCCATACCAGGCAGTGATGCAACCAGTCAGGATGCTCTTGATGGTGCAGCTGTAGAACCTTTTGAGGATCTGATGACCCATGCTAAATCTTTTCAGTCTCCTGAGGGGGAATAGGCTTTGTCGTGCCTTCTTCACGACTGTCTTAGTGTGTTTGGACCATGATAGTTTGTTGGTGATGTGGACACCAAGGAACTTGAAGCTCTCGACCTGCTCCACTGCAGCCCCGTCGATGAGAATGGGGGCGTGCTTGGTCCTCCTTTTCCTGTAGTCCACAATCATCTCCTTTATCTTGATCACGTCGAGGGAGAGGTTGTTGTCCTGGCACCACACGGCCAGGTCTCTGATCTCCCTATAGGCTGTCTCATCGTTGTTGGTGATCAGGCCTACCACTGTTATGTCGTCTGCAAACTTGATGATGGTGTTGGAGTCGTGCCTGGCCATGCACTCATGAGTGAACAGGAGTACAGGAGGGGACTGAGCACACCCCCCTGAGGGTCCCCCGTGTTGAGGATCAGCTTTTCAGATGTGTTGTTACCTACCCTTACCACCTGGGGGGCGGCCCGTCAGGAAGTCCAGGATCCAGTTGCAGAGGGAGGTGTTTAGTCCCAGGGACCTTAGCTTATTGATGAGCTTTGAGGGCACTATGGTGTTGAACGCTGAGCTGTAGTCAATGAATAGCATTCTCACATAAGTGTTTCTTTTGTCCAGGTGGGAAAGGGCAGTGTTGAGTGCAATAGCGATTGCATCATCTGTGGATCTGTTTGGGGCGGTATGCAAATTGGGAGTGGGTCTAGGGTTTCTGGGATAATGGTGTTGATGTGAGCCATGACCAGCCTTTCAAAGCACTTCATGGCTACAGACGTGAGTGCTACTGGTTGGTAGTCATTTAGGCAGGTTACCTTAGTGTTTTTCGGTACAGAGACTATGGTGGTCTGCTTGAAACATGTTGGTATTACAGACTCAGTCAGGGACAGGTTGAAAATGTCAATGAAGACACTTGCCAGTTGGTCAGCTCATGCTCGGAGTACACGTCCTGGTAATCCGTCTGGCTCTGCGGCCTTGTGAACGTTGACCTGTTTAAAGGTCTTACTAACGTCGGCTGCGGAGAGCTTGATCACACAGTCGTCCGGAGCAGCTGATGCTCTCATGCATGTTTCAGTGTTACTTGCCTCAACGCGAGCATATAAGTAATTTAGCTCGTCTGGTAGGCTCGTGTCACTGGGCAGCTCGCGGCTGTGCTTCTCTTTGTAGTCTGTAATAGTTGGCAAGCCCTGCTACATCCGACGAGCATCAGAGCCGGTGTAGTACGATTCAATCTTAGTCCTGTATTGACGCTTTGCCTGTTTACGGTTCGTCGGAGGGCATAGCGGGATTTATTATAATCTTCCGGGTTAGAGTCCCACTCCTTGAAAATGACAGCTCTGACCTTTAGCTCAGTGCGGATGTTGCTTGTAATCCATGGCTTCTGGTTGTGGTACGTACGGTCACTGTGGGGATGACACCATCGATACACTTATTGATGAAGCCAGTGACTGAGGTGTACTCCTCAATGCCATCGCAAGAATCCGTGAACATATTCCAGTCTGTGCTACCAAAACAGTCCGGTAGCTTAGCATCTGCTTCATCTGACCACTTCCTGTTGACTGAGTCACTGGTGGTTCCTGCTTTAGTTTTTGCTTGTAAGCAGGAATCAGGAGGATGTAATTATGGTCAGATTTGCCAAATTGAGGGCGAGTGAGAGCTTTGTACACGCGTCTCTGTGTGTGAAGTAAAGGTGGTGTAGAGTTTTTTTTCCATCTGGTTGCACATTTAACATGCTGGTAGAAATGAGGTAAAACGGATTTGAGTTTCCCTGCACTAGGAGCGCCGCCTCTAGATTAGAGTTTTCCTGTTTGCTTATGGCCGTATACAGCTCATTGAGTGCGGTCTTAGTGTCAGCATCGGTTTGTGGTGGTATATAGACAGATACAAAAAATATAGATGAAAACTCTCTTGGTAAATAGTTTGGTCTACAGCTTATCATGAGATACTCTACCTTAGGTGAGCAAAACCTCGAGACTTCATTAGAGTAATCACTGTCCTGATATCTAGAAGCTCTTTTCAGTCATAAGACATGGTGGCAGAAACATTACATACAAAATAAGTTACAAATAATGCGAAAAAACATACACAATAGCACAATTGGTTACGGGATCGTAAAACGACAGCCATCTCCTTCGGCGTCATTCCTACTTATACATATGGATGCAAGTCGTTTAAATAATTTGTACATTTAATTTTACCAAAAAAAAGTTACAAATAAATCGAGCTCAAAATGTTGTTTAAAATGTAACTATATTTTATGAACATAACCAAATGTACCACATTCTAATACGATTTTAACTTGTCACGTGGCTCTGTTTTTAGTGGACTCTGGGTAATTCAACATTTGTAGACTTCATGATTATTTTACACAATGTTGTATACATGTTTGAAGAAAGAAAAGTATATTTATATATTAGTATGAAGTAGCTTGTTGTGCCTTAAGGTGTAACGGATCATGCTGAACGGATATCAAAACCGTCAGACATATTGACGTTCAATGATTACAAAACCGATTTCTACCATCAGCACTCTTAAAGACAGAGTTGAATGAAGCACATTGCAATGCTTGTAGTTCTGACATAATTTTACTGTAATACTACATCAGTTCATTCTGACATCCTTTTACTGTAATTATCACAGACTCAGGATATGACCCAGATGCAGACACAAGAGGCGGATAGTACAGTTCTCAATAATTTAATAAAGCACGGGGCAAAGGGCAGGTCAGGGACAGGCATGGGTTCGTGATCAGGTCAGAGTCACGCAGGTACAGGACGGCAGGCAGGCAGGCAGGCTCGGGGTCAGGGCCAGGGCAGAATGGTCAGAACCGGGAACACGAGGAAACAAACACTTGAGAAACAGGAAAATGGGAAAGCACGCTGGTAAGACCTGACAATACAAGACGAACAGTCGACAGACAAACAGAGAACACAGGTATAAATGCTCAGGGGATAATGGGGAAGATTGGCGACACCTGGAGGGGGGTGGAGACAAGCACAAAGACAGGTGAAACCAATCAGGGTGTGACTGTAATAGTACTACAGCTCATGCTGACATAATTTTAATGTCATATTACAGCTCATTCTGACATCATTTTACTGTAATACTACAGCTCATTCTGACATCATTTTACTGTAATACTACTACAGCTCACGCTGACATAATTTTACTGTAATACTACAGCTCAATCTGACATCATTTTACTGTAGTACTACAGCTCATTCTGACATCATTTTACTGTAATACTACAGCTCAATCTGACATCATTTTACTGTAATACTACTACAGCTCATTCTGACATCATTTTACTGTAATACTACAGCTCACACTGACATCATTTTACTGCAATACTACTACAGCTCATTCTGGCATCATTTTACTGTAATACTACAGCTCACACTGACATAATTTTACTGTAATACTACTACAGCTCATGCTGACATCATTTTACTATAATCCTACTACAGTTTATTCTGACATCATTTTACTGTAATACTACAGCTCATGCTGACATCATTTTACTGTAATACTACAGCTCAATCTGACATCATTTTACTGTAATACTACAGCTCATTCTGACATCATTTTACTGAAATACTACTACAGCTCATTCTGACATCATTTTACTATGCTAGTACTACAGCTCATTCTGACATCATTTTACTGTAATACTACAGCTCATTCTGACATCATTTTACTGTAATACTACTACAGCTCCTTCTGACATCATTTTACTGTAATACTACTACAGCTCATTCTGACATCATTTTACTGTAATACTACAGCTCACACTGACATCATTTTACTGTAATACTACTACAGCTCATTCTGGCATCATTTTACTGTAATACTACAGCTCACACTGACATCATTTTACTGTAATACTACAGCTCATGCTGACATCATTTTACTGTGATACTACTACAGCTCACACCGACATCATTTTACTGTAAAACTACAGCTCATGCTGACATCATTTTACTGTAATACTACAGCTCACACTGACATCATTTTACTGAAATACTACAGCTCATTCTGACATCATTTTACTGTAATACTACTACAGCTCATTCTGACATCATTTTACTGAAATACTACTACAGCTCATTCTGACATCATTTTACTGTAATACTACTACAGCTCATTCTGACATCATTTTACTGAAATACTACTACAGCTCATTCTGACATAATTTTACTGTAATACTACTACAGCTCATTCTGACATCATTTTACTGTAAAACTACAGCTCACACTGATATCATTTTACTGTAATACTACTACAGCTCATTCTGGCATCATTTTACTGTAATACTACAGCTCACACTGACATCATTTTACTGTAATACTACTACAGCTCATTCTGGCATCATTTTACTGTAATACTACAGCTCACACTGACATCATTTTACTGTAATACTACTACAGCTCACACTGACATCCTTTTACTGTAATACTACAGCTCACACTGACATCATTTTACTGTAATACTACTACAGCTCACACTGACATCCTTTTACTGTAATACTACAGCTCACACTGACATCATTTTACTGTAATACTACTACAGCTCACACTGACATCATTTTACTGAAATACTACTACAGCTCATTCTGACATCATTTTACTGAAATACTACAGCTCAATCTGACATCATTTTACTGAAATACTACTACAGCTCATTCTGACATCATTTTACTGTAATACTACTACAGCTCATTCTGACATCATTTTACTGTAATACTACTACAGCTCATTCTGACATTTTACTACGCTAGTACTACGGCTTATTCTGACATCATTTTACTCTACAACTCCCTCACACTACCTGTTCTCTATGAAATAAGGTTTGATCTCTCCTCTACAACTCCCTCACACTACCTGTTCTCTATGAAATAAGGATTGATCTCTCCTCTACAACTCCCTCACACTACCTGTTCTCTATGAAATAAGGATTGATCTCTCCTCTACAACTCCCTCACACTACCTGTTCTCTATGAAATAAGGATTGATCTCGCCTCTACAACTCCCTCACACTACCTGTTCTCTATGAAATAAGGATTGATCTCTCCTCTACAACTCCCTCACACTACCTGTTCTCTATGAAATAAGGATTGATCTCTCCTCTACAACTCTCTCACACTACCTGTTCTCTATGAAATAAGGATTGATCTCTCCTCTACAACTCCCTCACACTACCTGTTCTCTATGAAATAAGGGTTGATCTCTCCTCTACAACTCCCTCACACTACCTGTTCTCTATGAAATAAGGCTTGATCTCTCCTCTACAACTCCCTCACACTACCTGTTCTCTATGAAATAAGGCTTGATCTCTCCTCTACAACTCCCTCACACTACCTGTTCTCTATGAAATAAGGATTGATCTCTCCTCTACAACTCCCTCACACTACCTGTTCTCTATGAAATAAAGTTTGATCTCTCCTCTACAACTCCCTCACACTACCTGTTCTCTATGAAATAAGGATTGATCTCTCCTCTACAACTCCCTCACACTACCTGTTCTCAACGAAAGAATGAAAAAGGTGACTCACTCTCTCTCCTCTCTTGGCACATTCTTCTATGAAAAAGAGAGAGAACTAGTCTGTGAAATCTCCTTGCTACAAAACTCTGAATGATAATGTGTTGTGTTATTGTGATTAACATTACAGTGAAAGAGTGTACGCTTGAGAATCCCGTTCACACTGTGAACTGAGCTGAGCTCCACTGGTGTTTCTCACAGACTAAAATAATGATCTCATTGCTCTAGCCCCGAGGTACTGGCTGGCAATTACTATGATCCATGTACTGGGTTTAGCTTTGGCTCTGCGGGATATTCAGTGGATATTCTCTCTCTCTCTCTCTCTCTCTCTCTCTCTCTCTCTCTCTTCTCTCTCTCTCTCTCTCTCTCTCCTCTCTCTCTCCTCTTCTCTCTCTTCTCTCTCTCTCTCTCTCTCTCTCTCTCTCTCTCTCTCTCTCACTCCCCCCCTCTCTCTCAGGGACATAGTAATGAGGAGGGATCCTGAGGAGGGTGAGGAGGGATCCTGAGGAGGGATCCTGAGGAGGGATCCTGAGGAGGGATCCTGAGGAGGGTGAGGAGGGATCCTGAGGAGGGATCCTGTTGAGGGTGAGGAAGGATCCTGAGAGTGAGGACGGTGAGAAGGGATCCTGAGGAGGGTGAGGAGGGAGAGGAGGGATCCTGAGGAGGGTGAGGAGGGATCCTGAGGAGGGTGAGGAGGGATCCTGAGGAGGGTGAGGAGGGATCCTGAGGAGGGATCCTGAGGAGGGATCCTGAGGAAGGATCCTGAGGAGGGATCCTGAGGAGGGATCCTGTTGAGGGTGAGGAAGGATCCTGAGAGTGAGGACGGTGAGAAGGGATCCTGAGGAGGGTGAGGAGGGAGAGGAGAGATCCTGAGGGGGGTGAGGAGAGATCCTGAGGAGGGTGAGGAGGGTTCCTGAGGAGGGTGAGGAGAGATCCTGAGGGTGAGGAGGGAGAGGAGAGATCCTGAGGAGGGTGAGGAGGGATCCTGAGGAGGGTGAGGAGGGATCCTGAGGGTGAGGAGGCCTACATAAAGCTGTACCAACAGCAGAGTCCCAACAGCAGAGTCCCAACACCTTAACACTGTTACACCTGTCTGGCAGCAAAACAGTTCATTCAGCCTCATTTGCTGACTTTTAAAAATACATAGCTGATATGGCTGACCTGCTTAAACAAATGTGGTTTCTACTGGCAATTGAGATGTACAAACTATGGCATAATGGGACAACGAGCGGATAAGAGACAATTTCGAGTAAGTAATTAATGAGCAGACAATATAGACAATATAACTATTTCTTCAACACTTGAAATGTACAGCAACAGAATTCAGAACATGTGCAGTTTTTACAGTATTCTCCCTGTGCACCAAGTCAGAACCGTAGGATAAATTAAGGCGGCATATAAGCAGACAATGAAAGCTCTTACAATATTCAATGAAGACATTGAATGACGCATCGCCGCCGTGGCTGCTATGAAAGTGAACTGTATTTGCGTGTGGTCAGGGGTGTATTCATTCCGTCGATTCTGTTGAAAAACGTTTCTTAAGCGGATGCAAACAGAATGAAACAGGGATAAACATACCTGAATCTGTCCAATAGAAACACTCGTTTGCAACTGGACTGATGATTACACCCTAGATCAGCTAGATGCAGGCAAGAGTCTGCAAGGCGGTATTGAATGTGTCACTGTCTGTCACCTTGATTACTCAAATTTCCCTCGACCTGTGTACACCTACGTTGTAATCCTTCATTCATAGGCTAGGTTGTAGCAACCTCATGATGGGTATAGGGGAAATTTGACTATCCTGTAGTAGCCTAAACCTATCACTGTTACATTGAACTGGGTGAATGGAATATGAATGACACTCATCCAATATGCTGTAATAGAAATAAGGCCGTGCTCATAAAGAATGTTAAACGCCACCGATCGCCACTGGTTGGTAACTACTGTAGCTACACACTAACGATAGACTGCATACCATGCGATCTGACCCAGCTCATTCATGGTTATAACATAATACATTCAATATCATTTCTAAAGCAATAAAGGGAATTGAGTGCTTTTCATTACTTCCCAGAATGTGTGAACAAGCTTAACTTTATCCTAAAAAAGGCTGATAGTTTAATTACATTTGGAAAGAGGGCAGAAATTTCAAATGAAAGTTGTGTTTTGGGTTCCATCTTTTATTTATACTTCATTTTCCGGTATTAACCACAAATGGCAAGGGAGCATATTTTTTCATTTTTCATCCAGCCCTCATTGTTATTCATGGTTCATGACACTGCTTGTGTTTAGCAGGCAAATGTCACCGTAGAACGAACACACACACACACACACACACACACACACACACACACACCACACACACACACACACACACACCACACACACACACACACACACACACGCCACATACAATCTAAATGTGTCACCGTGAAATCCGATGTTAACCTTTTGACATTGAGGCGCTCATTATATGTCTAGATATCAACATCTCCTCTCCCCTGTGCTTCACCTTTGTTTAAGCCATCCTATTACTTGTTATCACCTCTGCTGAGCCATGCCGAGCCCTGGCCTAAAGCTTGTTAACATGACACATTTCTCCACATGACAAAAATACTGCTGGGAGACCTCCATGTTTAGAATCTTTAGAATGTCCCCGTTGTCAAGGAAATTACAATTGATGACCCATAATGCAGTGCTCTCTCTCTCTCTCTCTCAATTAAATTCAAATGTGACTTTATTGGACTGGGAAGCATATGTTTATATTGCCAAAGCAAGTGAAATAAACAATAAACAAAAGTGAGAAGAAACAAAAAAACAACATCAAACTCATAAAGGTTTCAAGTGTCATATTATCAGCTACACCACCGGTCAAAAGTTTTACAACACCTACTCATTCATGGGTTTTTATTTATTTGTACTATTTTCTACATTGTAGCTCAGTTTCCACCTCATTTTGTGGGAAGTGTGCACCTAGCCTGTCTTCTCTTAAGAGCCAGGTCTACCTATGGCGGCCTCTCTCAATAGCAAGGCTGTTTTTTCTCTCTCTCTCTCTCTCTCTCTCTCTCTCTCCTCCTCTCTCTATCTCTCTCTCTCTCTCTCCTTCTCTCTTCTCTCCTCTTCTCTATCCCTCAACCCAATCTCTCTTCTCTTGCTTCTCTCTCTCTCTCTCCGTCCTCTCTCTTCCCATCTCGCTCTCTCTCTCTCTCTCCGTCTCTCTCTCCGTCTCTCCCTCCGTCTCTCTGTCTGTCTGTCTCTCTCTCTCTCTCTCTCTCTCTCTCTCTCTCTCCCTCTCTCTCTCTGTAGAGGGATGTTGTCCTCAGCTCTCAGCTCAGACAAGACAGAGACGGCTGATTGATGATGAGCCTCAACCCTCCAACCAACCAAACCCTACAGAGAGACAGAGATAATTTAACAGCTAAGGAAGGGTCTGTTCTGACTGAAGTATAACCACAGTCTCCCCAAATGCTCTATCCCGGCAGTTAGACAGTCAATCAGGCCTGGGTCTGTGCTGTTGTTTTTTAAACTGTTGGAATTTAGATCAGCCTTGTGACTAATGTAATCTGCCCATTATAGAGTTGATGTGCTGGGGCCTAGGATGGGGTCGGAGGTATAGGACTGGGTATGGGGTTGGTGTAGCACTGAGACATGGCTTTACAATTAATCACATGGTGCCAAGGAATCTAGAAACATGTCTCAGACCTGGAGTTGGGGACTGGGGTATAAGTCCTGGGACATGTCTCAGACCTGGAGCTGGGGGCTGGGGTATAAGTCCAGGGACATGTCTCAGACCTGGAGCTGGGGACTGGGGTATAAGTCCAGGGACATGTCTCAGACCTGGAGCTTGGGGCTGGGGTATAAGTCCAGGGACATGTCTCAGACCTGGAGCTGGGGGCTGGGGTATAAGTCCTGGGACATGTCTCAGACCTGGAGTTGGGGGCTGGGGTATAAGTCCTGGGACATGTCTCAGACCTGGAGCTGGGGTATAAGTCCTGGGACATGTCTCAGACCTGGAGCTGGGGTATAAGTCCTGGGACATGTCTCAGACCTGGAGTTGGGGGCTGGGGTATAAGTCCAGGGACATGTCTCAGACCTGGAGCTGGGGGCTGGGGTATAAGTCCAGAGACATGTCTCAGACCTGGAGTTGGGGTATAAGTCCAGGGACATGTCTCAGACCTGGAGCTGGGGACTGGGGTATAAGTCCTGGGACATGTCTCAGACCTGGAGCTGGGGGCTGGGGTATAAGTCCTGGGACATATCTCAGACCTGGAGTTGGGGACTGGGGTATAAGTCCTGGGACATGTCTCAGACCTGGAGTTGGGGGCTGGGGTATAAGTCCTGGGACATGTCTCAGACCTGGAGCTGGGGTATAAGTCCAGGGACATGTCTCAGACCTGGAGTTGGGGGCTGGGGTATAAGTCCAGGGACATGTCTCAGACCTGGTGCTGGGGGCTGGGGTATAAGTCCAGGGACATGTCTCAGACCTGGAGTTGGGGTATAAGTCCAGGGACATGTCTCAGACCTGGAGCTGGGGACTGGGGTATAAGTCCTGGGACATGTCTCAGACCTGGAGCTGGGTGCTGGGGTATAAGTCCTGGGACATGTCTCAGACCTGGAGCTGGGGGCTGGGGTATAAGTCCAGGGACATGTCTCAGACCTGGAGCTGGGGTATAAGTCCTGGGTTATGTCTCAGACCTGGAGTTGGGCGCTGGGGTATAAGTCCTGGGTAAAGGCTGTTGTTGGGATTTGGTCCCATTCCTCTGACTGCCTCCTATTCTCCTTTGCAGTCCTCAACCAGCCTCTCCTGCCTGTTCCCTCGCCTCTCCCCATTTACCAGGGAGAGTACAGTAATGTGCACATATGTTCCTCTACAGAAAGTGGTTTGGATTAAGTCCTGGCAGTGGCCACACTGAGAACATCATGGGTGGAACATACACACCAGAGCCAGCAGCAAGTCCTTTAGACAGAGTCCCAAAGTCACACCCTGTTCCCTATACCCTACATAGTGCACTACTTTTGACTAGAGCTCTATGGGGAATAAGGTGGCATTTTGGATGTAGCCTTAACGTCTGGTGTACATTACTGTGCTTCGCTTAATTGTGATGATGTAAACTCTTGGTTGATGGCAACTCCCGTCCAGTACAGCTGTGAGAAAGAGTGATTAAGACATAGAGTGTAGACTAATGTACACTATATATACACACGTATGTGGACACTCCTTCAAATTAGTGTATTCGGCTATTTCAGCCACACCCGTTGCCGACAGGTGTTTCAAATCAAGCACACAGCCATGCAATCTCCATAGACAAACATTGGAAGTAGAATGGCCTTTACTGAAGAGCTCAGTGACTTTCAACGTGGCACCCGTCATAGTCAACAATTCTAAGCCGCACACAAGCCATGCGCAATGCCAAGCGTCGGCTGGAGTGATGTAAAAGCTCGCTGCCGTTGGACTCTGGAGCAGTGGAAACGCGTTTCGCTGGAATGATGAATCACGCTTCACCATCTGGCTGTCCGATGGACGAATCTGCCCCAATGCATAGGAGGAATAATGGTCTCGGGCTGTTTTTTATGATTCGGGCAACAAAACAAAATCCTTCCTAGAAGTGTGGAGGCTGTTATATCAGCAAAGTGGGAACCAACTCCATATTAACACCCTTGAATGAGATGTTTGACGAGCAGGGTGTTCACATACTTTTTGGTCGTGCAGTGTATATGGGTGTTGCTATGGCAATCAAGGCTCTCGCTCGGTATGTAATTACGCTAGGTGGATGGATAATAGTGAGTTCGGTAGTCGCTGAAAAGTTTGAGTTTATATAAAATGAGTATAATAAAGTCACATGGTAAAGTATATCACTGCTGAAAATATGGCTGCTTGGAGGTTCTTTACAGCACCCCTTCTTCCAACAGTGTAAAATATAGTCCTAATATTATATATTAGAACTGAAAACTTCACCCATCTCAAAATAAGCTGAAAATAGATGGTTTTGATTCAATTGTCACCCAATTTAATTTCTTTTTAAAGAGAACAAGTATAGAGAAGTTGGTTCAAATTTACAACTGACTTTCTTTCATGACTACGATTTGCATTTGAATGATTATACCTCTGCTACGGCAAGTTCACTCAATTTATGCAATTTATGATTGAAGCTTACATCCACCTCATTCGATCTATGCCTTGTTATGTAAATTTGTCCCCACTATGGCCTAAAATCAGTTTTTATAACGGTGGAAAACGAGGCTGTTTTTTGGTGAGTTGTAACTGTCATTGGAATGAGGGAGGTGTCGGAATAAAAACCTGTAATCTACATGTTTATGTGATTAGTCTGTCAGAAACAGCACATCTAGAGGGGTAATGAATGTGGGATTGAAGCTGTAATGTCACAACTAAACTGTGTACAACTTGAGTCTCACCATCAATCTGTTGTTG
The DNA here is from genome assembly GCF_901001165.1 of Salmo trutta. Classification (NCBI taxonomy): domain Eukaryota; kingdom Metazoa; phylum Chordata; class Actinopteri; order Salmoniformes; family Salmonidae; genus Salmo; species Salmo trutta. The sequence goes on along the minus strand of NW_021823480.1, from coordinate 820 downwards.
TTCAAACAATTTCAACCAGTTTGGGCTCCAAAAAAAAAAACCAGGAAGGAGATGCAGATTTAAATCAACCCAAGCGTTTGCTCCGTTGCTCACTTGGTGCTGAAGTTTTGGGCTCTCGAGTGGCGCAGCGGGCCAAGGCACTGCATCTCAGCGCTAGAGGTGTCACTACAGACTCCCTGGTTCGATTCCAGGCTGTATCACAAACAGGCCGTGATCGGGAGTTCCATAGGGCGGCGCGCAATTTTCCCAGCGCCGTCCGGGTTAGGGTTTGGGCCGGGATAGTCCGTCATCGTAAATAAGAATTTATTCTTAACTGACTTGCCTAGTTATGTAAAGGTTAAATAAAGATGGCTGAAGTACTGAACACGTCCTGTAACTGTGGAAGGAAAGGCATGGATAAGGTTCATGGTCGGGTAGTCTTTAATTAAATGTTTAATTTCACCTTTATTAAACCAGGTAGGCCAGTTGAGAACGAGTTCTCATTTACAACTGAGACCTGGCCAAGATAAAGCAAAGTCTATCACTCCATTCTGCATCAGCAGACCCCTATATGCCCTCTGAGAGAGAGAGAAAGGCATCTCTCTCCATCCATCCATCTCCTTCATCCATACATCCCTCCAGCACCGGAGACCCCCACTAAATAATGGGCCAGCTCACTCCAGGATTCTCGCCAGAGAGAATTTTACACTCTTCATTAACATTATAGTTGCTGGAGGCCGTTGGGTTGTGACGAACCTGACGCTTAGACTTGTTTTCTAAAAATGACCCCTGACCTAGCTCCTGGGTGCTATCCACCATGAATGTTGCATCCCAAATTGCA